>NW_017567016.1:0-179749 GCF_001661265.1 Saitoella complicata NRRL Y-17804 | reverse complement strand
GTACAACTTTCCATTGAATGTAGGGAGTAAGGGAGTGAATGTTGATGCCCTCTTTGACCACAGGGTTGTGACGCAACTCCTCGAGGGCGAGATCGAGCAATAGTGGTTGAACAAAGTCCCATTCTTTCAGGGGGTTGACCATGAAGGGTCCTTGGGCATACCTAAATTTCGGCTCCCTAGTAACGATAACCTGAACCATGAAATCATCGTATTGACTCACAAGTTCAGGAGCTGGGTCTTCGATTTCGAGATCAATGACTGTTTTGGTACGTTTAACCCTGGCGGGTGGTTTTGATGGGGGGCTTGACTGCAAATCATCCTCGAGCCTAGGCGGGGGTTTGGGGGTGCGGCTTGAAGCCCTGAGCTGAAGTGATTGTTTGGCTGCTCCTCTCAGCTTCCTAGGAGGCATATTGATGGAGTTATGACGCGTTTTGTTGGAGTGTCGATGTCAGACGCGCAGGGGTGATTTAGGCCCTGCGACAAGCATTTTGCAACCAGCAGTACTTAAGGTTGGGGTGTGGCTGGTGATGAGGTGGAGAACTTTAGAATTCATACCGAAGCCATGTAACGAAGACTCGGCACTTTTCTCGGTCATAACACAACCATGTCCACCAGTAAGCGTCAACGACCTGTCAGTCCTGGGGGAGATGATCTGGATGATGGACTGGAGTATGCTGTTGACGATGAGTTCGATGCGGCCGACGCTTTGGCCACGGGTGAGGACGACGGTGATGATGTCGAGGCTTCGGAGACGCCAGACGCGGACGATGCAAAGAAGCTCAAGAGGAAGAGGGATAAGGAAAAGCGAGCAGTCAAGAAGAGAATGAGGCTCGCTGAGGATGCTGAGGCGGGACAGCCGTCGGTAGGGGTACTCGACCCACAATTGCAGGCCGATTTCGTGTCGAAGAAGATCAAGGCGGCATACCCTACCTTGTCGAGCATTGAGCTTGACGAGAAGATGATCTCCGCGAAGGCCTTTGTTGATACGGTGTTATGGGGTGAGAAGCGGTCATTGGAGACCTTGCATACCTTCGTGCAGAAATGCATGTTTCGTTCCTTTGAAATTGTCTTTACACCTGCTGACTTATGAATCCGCAGTCTCGGTACCAAAAGCAAAGCTTAGCGAGTCTTCTGAGAACAATGGCTCCCCTCATACAATCTTCCTCGGCTCTGCAGCACTGCGTGTTGCTGATCTTACCCGCGCTCTGAGAGTCTACAAGACGCCCACCTCTGGAGTCGCCAAGCTCTTCGCAAAACATATGAAACTTGGCGAGCACGTCAAGTTCGTCTCAGAAAACCGTATTGGTTTCGGTGTCGGTACTCCAAATCGTGTGCTGGCTCTGATCCAGCAAGGTATGCCATCTCAGCTTACATATTGACATTGGTTTGCTTACAAGTGTAACTACAGACGCACTGAAGGTTGACCATGTGCAACGGATATTCATCGATGCCTCCTGGAAGGATGCGAAGCAGCGTTCGATCTGGGACATGCAAGAGTGCTGGAAGGATGTTGTCTCGATTATCTGTCACACCGAGATTCTGGAGCGCTTGAAGGAGGGCAAGACCAAGATTGTGTTCTTCTAGATAATCCAATATCGATGATTCCCATCTCTTGTCCATATCGTCCTCATCAAGCTTAACCTGAGAAACGGGTGCAGCTGCTGATTCAGGCACCTCCACATGGGGGCCAAGTGCCGCACCCAAATTTAGTTTCGTAAAGGTTCAACGTTACACCTCGTATCAACAAAAATTCCTCGACACTCTCACGTATCATGGCAGAGGAGAAACTGTCAAAGAAGAAGCAGAAGGCCCTCGACTTCCGTACCGGAAAGCTCAAGGTCAAGAAGGCAGAGAAGGAGAAGCGGATCACCGAGGAGAAAGAGAAGCCAGCTGCTCCTTCGACTTCAGCCAAGCAGGAAGGGGAGAAGAAGGAGGACAAGAAGCCGAAGGACAAGAAGAGGAAGCGTGATCAGGAAGAGGCTGCGGAGACTGGTGATGCCGCTGAACAAGGCGAGAAGACTGCGGCGTCTGCTCCGAAGAAGGCCAAGGGCGACAAGCCCACGCAACATCGCTTCATTCTCTTCGTTGGAAATTTGCCCTATTCGGCAACTCTCGAGAAAGTGAAAGCACACTTCGCCGGTGTCGGTGAACCCTCGTCCATACGCCTCCCTACAGCCAAGGAACCACCCCACAAGCCAAAAGGATTCGCATTCGTCGAATTCACCAACCCATCCGTGCTGAAGAAAGCTCTCAAACTCCACCACACATTCTTGGACGGGCGGAAAATCAACATCGAGCTCACTGCGGGAGGTGGAGGAAAATCAGAGGCGCGTACGAAGAAGTTGCGAGAAAAGAACGATGCTTTGACTGAGGAGCGTAGGGAGAGGATCAAGGAGGAGAACGAGGTGGCAGGTCAGAGGAAGGCTGTTGTCAACGATGGAAGTGGTATCAACCCGGAGCGGCTGAGGATGATGCAGCAGCAAGGACGAAGGTAGTTTTCATTGAACGAACGAAATATATATTCCCAAGAACAGTGGTATACGACTGTGGCAAAAACAAGCATGAATTTCAATGATTAGACGGCACCAGTTATTTCTCCTTGCGCAATCCATGCCCTTTAGAGTACCGTGCATCCCTTCTTCTTTCGACCTTGTGGTACGCTTGGTACCAGCACAGCACTGTACACCATAGTCGATTAGCTTGATCCTAGACCAAATAGGGCATCGTAAACAAACCGAATCGCTTCATCAAACACACTCTTCAATCCCTTCTGTGTCAAAGCCGAACATTCAAGGTAGCTATGAACCTGTTAGCCATGCAAACGGGTGCCGAGAAGAGGACAACCGTACCGCACAGCACTGATATCTTTTGCCATCTGGAGACCCTGTGGGTATCCAATAGGCGCCATTCTTTTCTCGCGTAACTTGTCTATCGTTGTCTTGTCTTCTCTCAGATCGAGTTTTGTCCCCACCAATATTGTGGGAACCCCTGGAGCATGGTGAGAGATCTCCGGAAACCACTATGGATGTTGTCAGCCAGTACAGCGGTCTTAGATACAACCACCCATACCTTCGTGCGAACGTTTTCGAAACTTGGTGGACTGACCAAGGAGAAGCAAATCAGAAAGACGTCGGTCTGTGGATAGGATAAAGGCCGAAGTCGGTCGTAGTCTTCTTGTCCAGCGGTATCCCACAATCCTAGGTTAATCGGTTTTCCGTCTACCATGACATTCTTCATGCGGGCTGTCAGTTGAATTGGTCATGTATGCTGGACTGAGGACTACCCACCGCAGCATAGTTGTCGAAGACTGTTGGTATGTATTCTCCCGGGAATGCATTGGTTGTATATGAGATAAGGAGACAGGTCTTTCCAACAGCACCGTCACCGACGACAACACACTATAACCGGTCAGTAAGTGCCAGGTTCTTGCAAAGAAGCCGTGGAATGGCTTACTTTGATTGCTTGCATTGCTTCCGAGGCACGGCGTTTGTGAGTTACGTTGTGAGATTCTAGAGCGTGGATCCCAATTGGTGAAGCTCGATAACGTCTCTCAAGCGGGATGTATGCTGGAATGAATGAGCTGGAGTAGGGTTCGTTGTTTGTGGTTGAATGCGCTCCTTGTCAATGATGCTTTGGAGGTGTCGGCCCCACACAAGTCAGGGCCAGAGACGCGAGGCAATGTTGTATGTGCTCCTAGGCGGTACGGGATTCAAGGGTTGCAATTGAATGAGTGGAACGGCTGTTATTGACAATGACGATCGCATTGGTCCTACGGTCAGGATGTCATCGCGCAATTGCGACTGGCGACGGAAGGAGACATGGACATGGGCATGGGTGCCAGCAGATCATGTATGGGAATGACAACCGACTTGGAACAATGGTGTAGCGAGCCCAAGAAACATATTATTGATATCTTAAACCCTACTATATGCAGGGAAACCAGCCATGGGAGTTTTTGTTTACTCCTCGTCCTCGGCCTCCTCGGCGTCACCGCCAGCGGCAGCGGCAGCACTAAACAGTTGTAAGCATATGATCAAAAACAATAAACACAGGTAGTCTTACCGCTTGCGCCTGACACGGCCAGGGCGACCACCACCGTAGGGGGAGGTCAAGGCGAAGTCGATGTGCTTCTGGGAGTCGAGACGGACAACGAAGGAAGGAACGTTGACAATCTGCTTGCCGACGCGGATGTGGCGCTGACGGATGAGGACACGAGCGTGGTGGATGGACTTGGCCAAACCGAGCTTGAAGACCTGGGTCTGGAGACGACGCTCCATGAAGTCCTCAACCTTCAAGGCAAGGACGTAATCGAGCTTCATGCGAGACTCGTCCAAGACACCGATGCGGACCAAACGGCGAATCAAGGCGTTACCCTCGAAGAGACGCTTGGGGTCCTTGGCATCCAAGGTCAAGAGCTCACGAGCAGCACGACGGATCTTGGAGAGGGTGAGCATGACACGCCAGATTTCACGCTTGTTGCGGAGACCGTATTCACCGGCGAGCTTAAGCTCGGCGTCGAGACTATCCACATAGAGTGGTTAGCAAAAAAGCTCAAGGCAGCGTATCCTCACGCAAGGAAAGGAAAGTGGCATACCGAGCGGACTCGAAAGGACGACGGGGGACCTTAGTGGTCTTGGAGCAGTTCCTGGGAGCACGGGGCATGGCTGTAGAACGGGAATTAGAGATCGAAAACGACGCGACAACAGGGCAATCGCGTGAACTTACCTGGTCAGTTGTCGATACGGGTGCTGGACGAGTCGAGACGAGGCTTCGTTCCAGCGACCGCGATTCGTACTTGGTAATTATTTTTTGCGCGGGGGTGCAGGTGCCGTAGGGTTCCCGCCCACAAACCCTTCAGGCAGCAGCCACAGAGAAATTCGCCCCGGTGCATCGAGGGACAGGGAGGGACGACGATTCCAGTGAGCCGGCGAAAACACCAAGCGACAAAGACAGTATGCCTCACTCCTTCGGTTACCGCGCCCGCACCAGGTATTTCGCTCCGTTCTCTCGCTCTGCGTTTCTGCGGCTTTTTCCCGAGCTCTGGGGACTGACACACGGTTCTTTCTCATAGGTACCTCTTCCAGCGTGGATTCCGCCAGCATGGACAGATCCGCTTGTCGACCTACATGAAGACCTACAAGGTCGGAGACATCGTTGACATTGTCGTGAACGGTGCCGTCCAGAAGGGTATGCCCCACAAGTACTACCACGGTAAGACTGGTATCGTCTACAACGTCACCAAGTCCTCCGTCGGTGTTATCTGCTACAAGGTTGTCGGCAACCGCTACATGGAGAAGCGTGTCAACATCCGCGTTGAGCACGTCAAGCACTCCCGTTCCCGCGAGGACTTCATCAAGCGTGTCAAGTTGAACGCTGAGAAGAAGAAGACCGCCAACGGCGAGTTCGTTCAGCTCAAGCGTCTCCCTGCTCAGCCCCGTGAGGCCCGCCTCGTCAAGACCGCTGAGAACGCCCCCGAGACTATCTACGCCCAGCCCTACGAGACCTTCATCTAAGCGAATCGCCAATTTTGCGGGTTCATCTGGAGTTTGGTTTTTTGTTATGTTATTCTTGGGTATCGTTTCTCGTTCATGCAGGATATTGTCGGATCACAGCTGTCTGGCGGAAAACATCGTTGGAAGGTGGCAGGCATAGGTCGAAGGAGCGGAGGTGCGTCGATGGAGTTGTTGCCTGTGGATTACGCAAGGGTGAATGGGAGCGATAGGTGTCCTGCTCTGGTTTGCTTTCGGTAATTGACAGTGCATCTACAAAACATTGTCCCAGTTGTCGTGACTTTTCCCGTCTCATGTGCTGCGCAACTTTGAATCCCTTCCTGTCACACTTGGACGACGTCAGCTGCAACCCATAACGGAGCAAGAGATCAGATCAAGCCCAACTATAACGCGGATCAACTGGCTGCACCTCCCTCCTCCTCCTCTTCTGCCCCGTCCGGGTTTGACAGCTGCGGCGGGGTCACGTGTGGGTGGATGTACCCCTGCACGGGGTCGCCGTCGATTAACAAAAGTTTAAGGGTACGACGACGTCGCACGAGAAAGAGAAGTAGAGTAAGTAAAGTCCCCGAAATACTACCGACTGCAAAGACCGTCTACCGCCTTCCACTTCTATCATCTCCGTCGCTGAGGATTAGATCCACTCATTTTTGCACCTGGCGACGTCACTTTTATTCTCAGCTTCTATATGTCTAATACGGCAGACCTCGCCAATATTTCCGCCCGGCCAACCTCACCGGCCGCACCTCCAATAGCTAACGATGCTCAGGTCGTGCAGAAGCAGGCTCCCGCCGCCTGGGCGCATTTTGCAGCTGGAGGGTATGTCGTTGCATCCTACGTGCTTGACCCATGGAGACTGATCCCGCTTTAGACTTGCCGGTATGTCTGGAGCATTAGCAACCTCACCGCTCGACGTTGTCAAAACCCGCCTGCAAAGCGACTTCTACAAAAAGCAGCTTCTGGAACGACGAGCGGCACATGGAACCGTTAAGATGGGAATAGTGAAAAGTGGCTTCGCCCACTTTGCGGATACCTTTCATATTCTCACCAACATCTACCGAATTGAGGGTCCAAAAGCGCTATTCAAGGGACTGGGTCCTAACCTTGTTGGTGTCATTCCCGCAAGAGCTATAAACTTCTTCATGTACGGCAACGGAAAGCGCATCATCGCCGATAACCTGAATGGCGGCAAAGAAGCTGCGTGGGTACATGTCACTGCAGCAATTACAGCAGGGATAACCACCTCGACATGCACGAACCCTATCTGGCTCATCAAAACTAGGCTGCAACTGGACAAACAAAAGGCTTCAACAGATGGCGCTGCAAGTCGCCAGTACAAGAACAGCTTGGATTGTTTCATGCAAACCGTCCGGAACGAAGGTGTGCGGGGTTTATATCGTGGTCTGAGTGCATCTTATCTTGGTGTCGCAGAAAGTTCTCTACAGTGGGTAGTGTACGAGGAGTTGAAGAGAAGGATAGCGGAACGAAGTGCTAGACGGCGGTTGATCGATCCTGAACCGACGAGTATGGACGTATTCATTGAGTGGGCGGGCAAATCGGGATCTGCCGGTATAGCGAAGGTATTTGCGGCTGGTATCGCATATCCTCATGAAGTCATTCGGACGCGTCTGCGACAAGCGCCGATGGAGAATGGAAAGCAAAAATACACCGGTTTGGTGCAGTGTTTTAGAATAGTACTGAAGGAAGAGGGTGTGGCGGCTCTATATGGTGGTCTGACGGCGCATATGATGAGAGTCGTGCCGAACGCGGCAATCATGTTCGGCTCCTACGAGCTATTCCTTAGTCTAGTATCGTGAGACTTCAGATGTGGTGCGGTTTGAACTTTTCTCTTCTCTGGTTTGGCATACAGGCGTCCTCGATTATAAAAGTCATGTTTACTTTCTCGACCGCAAGTGTGATGTCCTCTCAATGAGCGTGCGAATCTCAGTGTTGCTGTACCTAACGATCAATGCTGTTGAGCAGCATCATGTCTCCAAAGCCTTCGGCTGACGCGTTGTTCTAAAAATTGCTGTTAGCCGATGAGGGCATCCATCGATACACTACCTGCCTTTTGAAGATGAGATATTGGATTCTGCAGCTCTCGACGTAGGGCCGGATCTTGGGAATCGCTTATTCTCGCAACGTGGGATAACACATCGTAAGCCTAAATTGTCAGTGTAACCTAAGAAGAGGAGCGTTCATTTCACCCACCTTTGACAGGCGGCCTTCACGCAGTAAAGACCTGTGCTTATTGATGGCACTTGGAGAACTCCTTTTCCTGTCATGCCAGATAGACGACAGATGCGACACCAAGACGCTTGGCGGTGGAGGTATTGAAACTGACATGCGAGGTTCATAATCCTTCAAGGGATATGGATTAGCAACGCAACTGAAAACGGCAAGACCTGACAACCCGTAGATACCTGTATTGGCGCATCAACTGGCACTAAGAGGGAAACATCCCTATAAAGTCTTGATAGATAACTCTCTCCTATCAAAACCGTGACTTGAGCAGAGTTTTCAATGTTCGGAAACCCTGACATACCCAAATTGTTCCAGATCTCGGCGCTCAATGACCCTTCCTCCAGTGCCACCTTATAATTCTCAGGGCGTGCTTTTACATAACTAGCGGTGTAGAAATCTTCCAGAGCTGTTGCTGGGTGTGATACCTGCGAGATGCAATACATTGTGAGCATCCTCCAACACATACGGTCAAAGACTCACCTGAGCCATATTTCCTGAATCTTCACCTGGCCAACTCAGACGGAATCTGTTCTGAAGAGCGAGTGCAAAGGCCAGAAATGCATGGTCTCTGCTTCCCCGTGCCGTATTGATAGCCTCTGATATTGCCTAAGATGGGAATGGTGTTAGTTGATCGTACCTCCGCAATCATCTGATGCTCCTCACCGATGAGGCTTCGCGCGGGCATTGAAGCTCAGCCGATAGTATCGCTAAGGTGAGTAGCGCATATCGATGAAGCCTCCTAAGATCTTGTCAGCAAGGGCAAATAGGCGCATGTACGCATAGACGTACACGTCCTGAACTCCGTTTGAATAGTCAAAATAGCGTCTCAGGTTCTCCAGCGAGGCATGGCCATCGCCTTTCCTCCAGGCATCCAGAAACCTGCTCCAGACAGATGAGAGGTGAGTATTTATGAGACAGAAAGTATTCATACCTCAGGTACGCGTTGGACGGAGCCGTCACAGAGTCCGCCGAGAAGATTCTTCGGATTGCGGTACGCATGGATACGGGCAGCTCAGAGATGTATGCTGCGGAAGGTAAGTCAAGTATGATACCACCTGAGAGTAGAGAAACGTACTCTGCATGTAGGACGTCTGAAAAAGTATCAGGCTGTCGATATCCATGGAGGAGCTGGCACCATCCGTCTGATCATGCTTCGAAGCAGGATGATCCGGCGCTTCAAATGCATTCATACTTCTCGTCATTGCATTGTGACTAAAGGCCAGGAAGGAAGTCCACAGACGTGTAACCGATGCGAAAGACATCCGGTTGTATGCGAGAGCGCATTGTCGAATGAAAAGACCGAGAACAGAGGTTCTACTCAGACGCAGCATTCGAGCCTCTGGAATCGCTTCTGGCTCACGCCGAACCACAAGCGTACCGAGATTACTAACATAATCGTTGAACGAGTCGAATGTAGAAAGATCGCGTAACTATGCCGATGTCAGCCGTGCTAGGAAGTGGTAATTGTCGATAGGTTGACCAACTCTTTCAAGGAGGAGATCAGCAACATTCTTACTAGGAAGCGTACTCTGGTAACGCGTAAGCCTAGATAGTAGAGCAGAAAGGTCTCCGCTATCATGGTGATTCGGCTTCACGGACTCCATGACTACTGCCAGCACGCCGATTGTGCAAGACGAAGGGAGCAGCATGGAGCAGTATATGTCGACGATGGCCGCACTTGCGATAGCATGGGGAGTGAGGACCGGGTAATGGTGATCATCAAAGCTCTTCCGTATCATGTCAGTCGTGGCTTCAGGCTGGATGGTCGCGCAAGGCCGTTCGAATGTTCCAGTGCCAGCGACGGGGCAGGTGTCGCTTATCGATACCTACAGTACACGCACGGTTGCGCAAGGGCCGCATACAATGGGAAACGTCATCCAAACCATCGGTAACGCTCGCAAACGACCCATCAGACATCAGATTGAACTACTGCCTCCAGTCTCTCTGCAATAGCATCCCTCTCACGATACACCCT
This sequence comes from Saitoella complicata NRRL Y-17804, assembly GCF_001661265.1. Taxonomy (NCBI): domain Eukaryota; kingdom Fungi; phylum Ascomycota; class Saitoellomycetes; order Saitoellales; family Saitoellaceae; genus Saitoella; species Saitoella complicata. The sequence goes on along the minus strand of NW_017567016.1, from coordinate 170,023 downwards.
CGCCCATCATGCAGCCTCTTCCGCGTGGATTCGACGAGAACTCCCGTCCGCAAATGCGTCAGATGCCAATGGACGAACTGTGTGGCGCATTTATTCCGGGTTTATGTTCTTCTAGCTGATCAGTTCATCAGATATGGGGTCCCAGAGAACTTCCTGGAGATAGAGGTATGTTTGGTGCTTGCAGAACTCGGAAATGGGATGGAAGGGGCTAAATGCGCATGAAAGGTTCGGAATCCCCAAACTCATGGTATTGGCAGAAAGATGTACACGGACTATGAGATCATTTGCAAGGTAAGTCATGAAGCACTCCTCGACGGGCGTGGATCGGATGATAACGAAACCCCCTTAGACGAACATACCCGCATTCAAACTCAGGCAGTCAAACGTCCGTCGCAGATACAGCGATTTCGAGCATTTCCGCGAGATTCTAGAGCGGGAATCGTCAAGGGTTTCCGTTCCTTCTTTGCCCGGGAAAGTGTTCACGAACAGGTTTTCCGATGAAGTGATTGAGCACCGACGAGATGGACTAGAGAGGTTTCTTCAAATGTATGAAATCAAAATCTTGTATTTTCATAATCGCTAACAACGTCTGAAGTGTCGCAGGTCATCCGTTGTTGCAGACAGGTTCTAAGGTGTTGTGTGCTTTTATTCAGGACCCACACTGGGATCATGTAAGTGATTCCACTGATTCCGTTTCGACTTCCTAACGAGTGTGCAGAACCAATGGAATTGATTGGGCTCATTGCAGTGAATTTTAGCGATCGGAGTCATGTTTATGAATTGAATGTTCTTTGGTATACCCTTACTGATTTGACTATACCCTGACCAGACGTATGCATATTACCAGATTAGATCCGGTGATGATGTATAGAGAGAATAATCAAAACCTGCCCCACCCTGTGCGGAAGACGTGGCGTAAACCGGCATGATATGAGGGACGAGCTCCTCTGTCCCACTGCCGGAAAGCGGCATCACGTAGGGCTTTAGGAATGCCGACTGGCAAGGCTGATAATCGATAAAGCCGCTTATTGGCATGTCGAAGCTCTGGGCTGAGACGTTATATTCATCATAGCTCAGGTATGGGCTTGCGACTTCCGTCGATGCAACATCACCGTCGACAAGCAGGTATGTTGCTGTATATATAGATGGAATCGGTTGACGAAACTGCGCAGAATGATCCCAAACATGGCACAGATCACCGTGCGCATCACCGTAAATACTGTTCACCGGCATGGAGTTGGGCTGACACATACTGATGCCATCTCCATCTTCCTCCGTCGCCGGATCTTCAGTTCTTGTATGTGTGCTCCTGCCGGCCGGGTGAGGACTTGGCGGAGCAAAACGTCGCCTATCTTGCAGCAGCTTTTCAATCTTGTTATCATCGTGCAGCTTCACGTAGAGCTGATGCCAGATGTCTTTCTCCTTCTTGCTCAGTTTGTCCCAATCTCGACTCAGAGCTTTCGAGATAGCAGTCTGATGGCCGAGATGTGAGTTAAGCGGCGCCATGGCTTGTCTGAAGAGAAAGAATGAGTTCGACGTCGCATATCGACTCTGTGCCGGTTTCTCCAAGCTAGAAGCGCGTGGCACTGAAGAAGAAGCGTCACCTTCAACAAGGAGGACTTCATGCCTAGCATTTCCATCAACACATTGAATGAAATGTATATTAGGATGCTGCCCGTTCTGCACGACTCCCGGAACGTCTGATGGCGGCGTCGCTGAACGTGCAATCGGCGTGTCCTTAATAGACCACTTGGAGCAGCCAGCGGTATACCGACGTTGCTTGTTTTTTCGTGATCGTGCAGCCGCCATAGGTACTTCGGCGAGTAACAGTGTTCGTATACAGCCTACATCTTCGTCCGAATGGTACGTCTATCCAGCTTGCTAAACGTCAGTGGACAAAGGAAGCACAAAGAGTTGTGCTGTGCAGGTACGCCTGATTTAAACACCGTGCTAAAGGCAATGGCGGGTGTGTGCACGTGTAAGTAGCGCAGCTAGGGGCGGCTGCGATACATGTCCTAGTAGCAGTAGCAGCTACTGCTCAATCGGTTATACCTACACACACATCGTACCTGTATGTAGGTGAGGTAGCTATACTTTGAACCATTCGAAGTTAAGCGTCCAGTCCAGCTGCGCCGTAATGACATTGTTACCTAAATATATTGCTACGTGTGTTAGATCAAAAGCATAAAAATCACCTTATCGATAGCTATGAATAAGATATTGTCTTTCTTGTGTTGGTGTACTCATGTTGCCTTCCAACATCAAGACAAATGCCCCTAGTCCACATCAGCCTCCGGTACCCAGTCCAACGCATCAAGTTCTTTCAAGCGCGGTTCGATGATATCGTCCAAGAACTTCGCTCCGCATTCTGATCTCCTGCGCGCATTCGTGAACCACATATTGAGTTGCGTGCGCTTCATTCCCGTTTGTAGACAAAGCTCCTCCTTCTCCTTGCTCGTGGGATATGGGTCCGTCACGTGCTGCACAAACCAGCTCTTCAAGGGCTCCGTTCGGTCCTCTTGCTGATATTCGTCGACGCTATCCGGTTCAGGAGAAGCAGATAGCGATCGGATGTATGCCGGATCGTTCATGACCTTCTTGGAGGGCTTGGGGTAGTTGCATTCGCATTCACTCGATGCGACATATGAGTCCAGCTCATCGGGCGTCGCACGGCGTATGGCATCCTCAAACTTTGCACTAAGTACGCATATGTCGCGGACTTGTTGAGCAAGAGAGTGCAAAGCATCTTCGAATGTCCGTTCCGATTCGTCAAGCGGTTGCTCCGCGATAATGGATTTGAACGACTGCAATGTATTGATCAATTGATTCGATGAGCTCACGATATCTCCGGATGTTGTGTTTTGCAACAGGAGCGTATCGCGAATGGCGAGCATATTGGCGACAAGGGCGGTCAGATGCATGGCCCGCGTGGGCTGGGCTGGCGGAGCTGGCGACAGCATCATCGTGTATCTTGCGAAGTGTAGCCTGTAACAGACACGGAGGCTGGTCCTCGTTTATAGAGAGTTTGCCGTGTATGAGTGTATCCTGGCTGGTCCTCGTTTATAGATGACGACAAAGCAGCGCAAGGCACCAGCGGGCCAGGTACGCGGACGATACGTGGACGGCACACACAACCACCAAATTCGCCATGGGTTCAGTCGTCGGCCCGGCCATTGTTTTGACATTGGCTGGTAGAGCATATGCCAAGGGCTCACTCTCTGTCTCGGGATCAATAGCTGCAGCAATCGTTGGCTTGGTTACCGTTTCTCATCCGTACTCGGCGAATGCTTGGCTCCTCACGATATTCTACTTGACGGTATGCATTGAGCCGGCTGTTAATTCTTCTACTCGAGCTCATCATATTTGGGGTTTTAGGGTACTGCCTTGACCCGATACAAGCAATCCGTTAAGGAAACCACGGTTCTCGCGGATGTTTCTCACACGTCATTGTCTGAGAAGGGAAAGAAGGGCCCGGCTCGTACCTGGGTACAGGTCCTCGCAAACTCGATGACTGCCGTGACTCTGGGATTGATCCATCAGATTTATGTGTATGATCCTTCCCTCTGCTTCGGAGCTAGCACGCTTAGTTTGTGGAACGATGTGTTGCTTGTGGGTGTTTTGGCGTAAGTTGAAAGAGATGTATGCTGGAAAGAAGCGTATGCTCACAACCTCAATCAGTCATTATGCCTGCGCAACGGCTGATACATATTCTTCCGAGTTGGGGATTTTGTCAACTACGCCTCCAGTGTCGATCCTCAACTTGCAGCCCGTGCCCCGGGGCTTCAACGGCGGTGTGTCGGCGTTAGGTCTGTTTGGCGCATTAATGGGTGGCCTTATCATGGGCGTACTGGCTATGTTGACGTTCCCTGTCTGCGCCTCTACTAACAGAGCGGAATTGGTCATCGTCGGTGTTTTCTCGGGACTTGGAGGAAGTCTTCTTGACTCATTGCTGGGAGCTACTCTACAGGCAACGGCTTTGGATAAGGAAAGTAAGAAAGTCATCGAAGCTCATGGAGGCAAGCATGCGAAGGTGGATGGCAAGACTGCCACCACCATCGGCGCGGCCTGGGGTAACTATCTAGACAACAACCAGGTATGTCCCAGCGGTTTTGACATTGTCATCCACTAACGTGCCTTAGGTGAATCTGGCGTCAAGTGTTCTGACCAGCCTAACGACTATGGCGGTCTTTGCCGCATATCGTTCCACCTAGAAGACCGGTGTCCAGTATTCAACTGAAGTCACACCCGAAATCTCTCACGCATATCGGTCCTTACTCGCTTTCGAATATGTCGTAACAATAGGACAAGATCGTCTCCACAACTCTGCATTGCCATCCCATATCTGCAACTGCTCCACCACTGCCCATCAACGTAGGTCCGAAGACAATGGCAAGATTGGTAATTGGCATCTTGTTGGCGGCTTCGTTTTGCTGGACGCGATGCAGGTGGAAACATAGATATCTCAAGATACCGTAGTTCGGATCTGGGAGTTTGTTCTACGTCGTGGTTAACTGGCGTGTTCCTACCGCAGGCTCGTGTAGCACTCACCACTACGGCATGCAAAGCATCCCTCCTCTGAACGTCATCGTCGATCTTCGCGGCCTGGATGAATTCGGGGTAAAGCGTGTTTGTGGAAAGTGGGTCGGGCAGTTCACGGAAGAACGACTTCAAGGCGCCTGTCACGCCATTGATGTCGCCAAAGAAATCATCTGGCGAGTTCAACACGACGTTCTCGGCATCTGCTAAGCCAGTTAGCAACAGAGTGAGTAATACGCTAAGAGTATCGACAAACCTTCGTCGAACATGTTTTTGATCTTCTGTATTTGTGACGCCGTACCGCTTAGACGATAGATTCCCTGAACATCCAAACCAAACTTATCCACAGCCGTACAGCACTGAATGACAACATGCGGAACAGCCGTTCCTTCAGATTGTGTGAGCTGGCGCAGGTGAACTCCAAATGTTGGATTCTCAGGGGTAGCTGGTGGGTGCAATGACTTGATCGATGAATGTTAGCATGTTCAGCTTCAACCATGGAGTTTGCAATTGTACTCACAGCATGTGCCTCATAATGTACCTCTGATCGCTGTGGTACACTGGCTTTGGAGGAGAATCCGGTGACGTATTCAACTGAAAGAGGTCAGCGAAGGTGAACAGCACTCTTTAATAGCATACAATACCAAAATCTTCTTCGTCCTGAATGTCTGCGAGTATGTTCCGGAGTCCTTCGCCATTCTGACGCGGCTCGGCTGGGGAAATTGAGACACCATGGTTAAGTAGGAGCGCTTCTTGCAAAAATCCATATTTCTGTAATTGGAAGGACATTGTTGAGTCGCTTTCGGAAATAAGGTCCTGAAATTGCCGGGCAAGGCGTGGTCGAAGTTGATGTAAGAGCTCCTCGCGCATATCGTGAGCGATTCTGACTTTTTCCTTGTACTCGCGATCTGCGCTCTCTGCTCGCGAACGAGTTTCTTCTTCGTGCTTCACTAGCTGAGATCCAGATTTAGATGACTTGAAGCCAAATGTCTTGTTGGACTTCTTTGCAGCTACGTCGTTGGCTTTAAGGGCCAGTGTACGGTCGTATTCCTCGCAGATAGACTCATACTTTGCTTTAGATTTTTCCGCTTCTTTGTCCGCATCCACCACATTGCGCTCACTCCTCAAACCCGTCTCCTTCAACTGCTTGCGAGTTGCATGTGTCGTTTTGGCCATCTTATCGATCTCGTCTACCATTTCATGCAGCTGGTTAACGAAAGACAAACTATTCTCGACGAGCTTGTCATGAACCTGTAATGCGGAAATGATCTGTCTTGAGAATGATTGCTGCTTGACTTCAGGTTTCCGAAGGTTCTCCTGGGTTTGCCGGTATAGCCGTTGCAGGCCTGTACATTATTAGACATGCGATCTGCGAGTAGGGGTACGATAAATACCTCGGGCATGCTCTTCCTCAAGTTGTGCTCGCTTCCTAAGGAAACTCGCGAGTTCCTTGCCTGAAGCTACACTCTGCTTCGCTCGCTGTAGCAGGATATCGAGACCGGCCTAATCATACTGTGTGAGCTCCTGGCACACACTTGGCATCTATAACTGAAACGAACATCGGACAGAAGAATGTTACCCCACCCGTCATCAGCGCTGGCGCTCAAAGATGGTGCCTCATCCACCGGTTTGCCAGGTGGAATGAAGCCATCTGGTTGGTTTGGATCGTTCATCAAGGTGTCGTTGTATGCGCAATAGAAACTGGAAGAATCGCTCGGCTGTTTCCAGACTGTTATGGGTGGTCGGTGTTTCCTGCGTGATGATGTATCGCAGCTGCCCCTGGCCGTCGACCCATTCACCGAGAATTCTTGACCTCCAAAACGACCACCGCTACCTGCAAGACGTTCACTTTTCAGACCTTTACCAGAGCATACCTCAGTACAATGGAGCAGATAGTACAGGATATGATCAGAGAATACCAAGGTATCACGACCTCTTGAACCAGCCCTGTAGAGCGTATATTGATAGAGCATTATGGACCTCAATGGCTTTACTATAGAACGTGTACACCACCCAAGCGCAACAGAATTTGCTAAGATCGTCTCTCGAAACCGGCCGGTCGTCATTACTGGTGTATTAGAGGAGTGGCCTGCAAGACGGAACTGGTCACTGTCCAACCTTCGTCAAAAAGTTGGCCACACCATGGTAGATGTTGCAGAAACACCATCTGGGTATACGAGGAACTTCGCCAGTCATATTGTGTACTAAACATGCTGTAGTAATGCTGACTCCGTAGTCGGCGATCATTTCGTGCAGCCGTATGTTAGCGTTCAACCTCTGAACAGTGTCTTCGACTGGCTGGAAAGCCGCCATAAGGGAAGTCGTGAGGGCAATGTGAAGTACGTCCAAACTCAAGTATGTATGTAATCTCGTGTCAGCATTGAATGGACTAACTCGGCCTAGAATGGTAATCTGGCGACGGAGTTCTCGACGCTTCAGCATGATGTGTTGGAATTCGACTGGGCAAAGGAGGTGTTCGGTTCAGCAGCAGACGCAGCCAACATTTGGATCGGCAATTCCGAAAGTGTCACAAGCTTACACAAAGGTAATTACAGAGCCCACTTTTGTGCCGCTGCTACAATTCGCTGATTCTACTGGCATTAGATCCCTATGAGAACCTTTACTGTCAAATTGCCGGCGTCAAGACATTTACACTGATTCCACCCTGGGAATTTTATTGCCTTGATGAACGGCTGCTACCGACAGCCACGTATCAGCCTGTAGCCAACGATAAGCTTGCTGTTGTGCCAGATTCGCCGCCCCTGTCCATTCCGTGGTTATGTGTTGACCCCACGGCACCGGAGCAGAGTCCCACGTTTTCCGAGTTTTGTCGGCCGTTACGAGTGGACTTACAACCAGGTGAGGTGCTATACCTCCCCGCATTATGGTTCCACCATGTTGGACAGCGGAGTGATGAGGAAGGAAAGGTTATAGCTGTCAATTGGTGGTATGACATGTGCTACTCACAACCATTGTACGCGCAGTTCAATTTCATGAAGGCCATTGTGCTGGCAGCGAAGGGAGGCTATGGCTGGAAATAGGCGGGCCGAGCTGGGCCATACATAACTGGCCTTTACACTTGGCAAAACCAGCTGGTAGCCCATTTCTAAAAGGGTAGTCAGATACCGATTATACGTTGATTAATCGAAAGAGGCTTTCGTTTAAATGCGACCCATCTACAGATGAAACTTACGTGTGTGGGCACCCTTGGACTAGCACAATATTAGCCGGCGCGCACTTGTACACGGCGCGGGTGGAATACATGTACAATATTAATTACTCGGCTTCAGACCACATGTACCTGTTTATATACATATTATATTACCTATAGCTAGTGCTTATCCGATTGACGTGAGCTCGAAGTTGGGCCTCATGATACTCTTTGAATGTCTAAATCGTAGATTAAACCCAAATCCCTCAAACTTATGCAAGCGCATTATCCATGATGCTCTGGTGGATTTGTCTAGGATTTGTCGTGAATTCCCTATGATGCGAGTTGTCAAGGATTAAACCCATTCAGTCCTAAGAAAATGTGTAATCCATGTGAAAATCATGGACCAGGCAAGGATTACACATGGATAACGGAAGTTAGCGTGGTTTACATCTAAGCAAAGACCACGACGGAAACATGGATCATAGTCCTTGACGTTATCATGAATTACGGCCTGGAAAGAAATTCCGCAGTTTATGGCATCACACATAGACTTGATTAGCATACATGACAGCATGATGACTTCACGGCTTTCCTATTGGTTTAGTGGGTGACTGTATGTGGTTGTGCAGAAATGCGAACATATAAACCGTAGCCCCCCCACCACTTGGGAATTTTTGGAAAATCTTCTAAGTCACCACAAACAAAATCAAAGTCAGGTATGATAGACGATACTTCTTTTTGGGTGAGCTTATGCTAATATGTTCAGTCACAGACCTATGATAGTGCTACCGCGGTCATTAGGATAGTCATAATACACTTGATTTTCTCGCATTTTTGCCTCCAATTTGTAGCAATTTTCCTGATTTTTCAAGAATCTCACATGATAGGATCATAGATTAAACCCAAGAAAATCATGGATTATGCTTGATTAAATCAAGCAATCGGTGCGCGAAAGCCTGAGAAAATCAGGCATAATCCATGCCAAAAAACAATGATTAATTTCACTTTTCTTGTCCACGATTGGTTTTGACAGGGATTTGTACACAAGCTGTCATGAATTACGATCCACGCAGCAATCCCAAACAGAACCATGGATTAAGCCCGACAGAGGTCCCCTGGATTACGATTCACAACCCTTCAGGGATGAACAAACCAAGAACGCTACCGGCATGGACTTTATTGCAATTACCGTAGACCAGAAAAGTCGGCCGTGAGGGCCAGCGAGGAAGCCGGTAAAGTTAGAAGTTGAAAATTCGCTGAAACAATTTGAAAAAACGTCTGATTTAAAGCAAAATAAACACATCTTTAAGAGGAGAACTGCCTAACTATAGTATTCGCGGGGGTCATTCCTGAGTGCCCCACCGGCTCCATCCAACACCTCCCTCCCCAGTCTCACAAGTAAACCTGAATGCCTCTTGTATGACCCCCCTTTACATCGTACAGGTCCTTCACCCTCTGGGGGCATCGATTCAATGAGCTTCCGGAGGTATTCAAGTGGAATCTTTTCCCATTCCTCCAATGTCCACTCCCATAGTTCATCGAGGTCATTTGCAACCGCAGCTCGCTTTTCCAGGCGTCTGGAGATCAGGCACCACAAGTCCTCAAAAGTCCTCAATGAGGTTCATATCAGGTGAGTATGCCGGCCAGGGTAGGACTCTGTATCCCTCCCTTTCGTAGGATTCTTTGCAGTTGGGCACGTGAAACTTGGCATTGTTGTCATGTTGGATTGTGAGCTTGATGTGGGATTCTCTGAACTCCTGAAGCTTGAGAAGTAGAAATTCTTCAACGAAGTCACGCATCACGAACTTGCCGACCGTTGGGACCTGCGAACGAACGAGTTTTATGGCCCCCCACCAGCACATTCCACCAAACACGAAGATACTCCCACCACCAGAATGCATCCGAGGAATGAATTCATTCTCCCTATTTTGCAACATGTCCTGGCCCAGAACGCCGGTATTTCGATTCGTCGGTGTAGATGATCCGCATCCAGTCCTCCGTCCTCCAGTGCAAGTGCTCCTTTGCCCATTGGTAACGCCTTTCCCGAGCCGCAACCGACAGAAACGGTTTCCTCTTCTATGTAACACACTTCGCTCCGCTTTTGAGCAGTAACAAGTGTACCGTCTCTGTTGAAACATCCCTTTGGTGACCATAATTGAAGGCAGCAGCAGCTTCCACAGCGTTGTTGTTGTACTTCCCAGTGCGAACACTGCGGGTGAGCTCGTCCTTATCGCGATTGGAAAGGATCTGAGGGCGTCCAGAACGAGGGCTGTCGCGGTAGGAGGCTGTCTTCCACCAACGGTTAGTGATATCGTCCAGTGTCCTTCTCTTGACAAGATACTGCTCCTCGATCTTCTCCTTTGGGATTTCGGCTTTTGTGAGCGCCACAATCTGAGCACGATGATATGTTCTCTCTTCATGCGAAAGCTCGCTGTATGGGATGTCTTCTATGTTGGGATCTGGCATGTTGGGTGTGGGGGTTTGAGAACACGGTGCTCTGCAGCTGTGCCGCAGATAACATTATTCCCAGATATGACATCACCAAGTACTCAGATCAAGTCAGAACAGGCCGAGAGTAAGTAGAGTAGTTTAAAACATCGCCTTTTATATCCCATTGAGTTCCTCTTGGTCTATCTCCTTCAATTTTGGCGAGTTAGAATTTCTACGCTCGTCGTCGCCGACGTTTTTGGGCCACAGTTTCCAGAACACGATTGCGGATTTTCATGATTTCGAATCATGGATTGAACGGGATTTTGTAGTTATGATTTCTGCGAATGTATGAGGGCTATGAGAAAGCTATATTCTTTATCCTTATGCAATGTCTCTACGAAGGGAAATATAACGGGGATACTCAAAGTAAGTCTCTTTTACCTGATAATCTAGCTCTTTTGGACGAATAATACTCTGAATTTCTTTCATCCTTCTAACCATTTTCCATCATTATTTCTAGGATATTCCTTGATAAAACTTGCGATTAAGCCCAATCTCATCGTGCATCATTCAGAATCATATCCTGGATGATCATGGATTATGCCTGGACTCATCCAGAATCAAGCCAATCCACGTCATGGTTTCCAAGGGTATTATTATCCAAAATACGATGATGGATTAAACCCGACCTAGTAATCCATAACTTTTACCTTCGTAGGGCCAGGCCGGGTATGGAAGAGACTTCCTACCATGACCATTTAAGCTTGTCCTAACATGCTTGATTACAGGACCAAAAGTACTGCTCCCATGCCTATTCAGAATACTCACAACGCAGTAATAATATATGGCATTATTCTGACTTTCTCTATGATCCTCAGATACGTAGGCCAGGGCATAAGACTGTTTTGCCTGGCAAAACCAGGTTCAACCTTTGATGAAGTTGTTCTTAATTCCATGTTTTGTCAGGGAAAACTCCAGAAAATATATCAAACCCATCGTGCAAAATTACAGAAAAGATGTGGGAAAAGGTAGAAATCATGGAGCAAAATGCACAGTATCCTTGAAGCAAAAGGCGAGGAGATATGAGGAAAGAGAATTGTATTATTCTTGTTATATGCTATCTTCATGATGAAGGCAATAAAACCTTACCCAACGAGACCCCCAAATTCTACCAAACACGATTATAAAACACGAATAAAATTATCCAGTACCACGAGTAGATTTATTCAAGTTCGTGGGATATTCTGGGCACAATCTGGATTTACAATTCGTTTTGAAAGTATGATTTTTTATACGATTTACCACCACTACACTGTTATACTGTTCTATCTCATGACTGTACACTGCACAGACGTGACGTTCATTGGTCCCATCTATCACAGGTTATCAATCTAGGCCCATTGATATTGTTGAAACTTGAATAAGACCCGAAAATTTCAGAAGCCCAACCTTGCCTCAATTCCCACTGTCAACGCACATATGCATACCATGACGCTTCCTCTCATTTCTCCTTTGTCCACTCAGCCGAAACAAGTTCATCATTGTCATCGTCATCATCATCGTCAACGTCAAACTCCGGATCATTTTGGAAACTGCGATTGGACGTATATCGATTTGATGCTCCTGAAGTGCGCAAGGTCTTCTTTTTGGGATGTTTCCTACCACAAATCTTCATTGCCATTGGGTCAGGGCGGGTTAGTAAAAACTGATGAAAAGTCGTTTTACTGTTGCTGTCAACAAAGTGCGGGACTCACCCGAATAAGAGGAGACATCAAGCAAGAGTGTTGAGATTAAACAACCATTATGTTAACCTTTCAGCAACAGCAATCATGTGCCCAGTTTGGGTTGAGACGATACAAACCATAGCATCGGGAGAACAGATGGGAGAGGACCAGGGAGGTGTAGAAGTTGGTGATCTCGATGGGAGAGAGCCAGGGACTCGTATATCGATGGGAGAGGACCAGGGAGGTGTAGGATTCGATTCTTTCGTCAGTCAGTCGTGAGACACCCAGGGAGATTGAGACGTTGATGGTGGTGGGTTCCTGGTTAGTGCTGAGGACTTGGTGAAATTTGCCAGCGCATCAGCAGTGCTCACATGTCACTCTCATGAGGCGCAGGCCAAAGAACCGCCACCAAAGACCATTGATCCTCGTCAATCCATCAAAGACCCTCCACCCTTGATCCGCGAAGACTCTCAACCCTCAAAGACCCTCCTCCCTCAAAGAACCTCAAAGAACCTCAAAGACCCTCAAAGACCCTCAAAGACCCATGAAATTTAGCCGACCTCACGATCCAAACCGTTAAATAAGGTATTCGTGTTCCATGAATTGGAATTCTACTCTACTTGAATACTTCCCCACTTTATTCGTGTTTTTCATACAGTTGAATGATTTATTTGAGTGCCTTTGCTGGAAGTGGAATATGTTATTCCATATTTGTGCAATCACGAATGAAGTATTCGTGACAGTCGAATTCGGGGGGCTCGTAGGGTAGCTATAGTCGCGGTTAGAATATCGGATCGATGAATACACAAACTTTGGTATCATTAATATTACCAGCACTTTCCACGGCAATCGGGAACTCATCGCTTGCCGCGCGAGCTTACACTGAATTAAAAGTCCACCTATATTAAAGCCATCCTCACGCGGCGCAACACGGTTTCGAGATATACAGTCGTTGCCTATACCAGGTACAGGACTGAAGCGGAGAAGTGAAATCGTTGGCGCCAGTACACAAACTGAAGCTACCGCCGGTGCATATGCCGCATGGTATCATTGCATTATTGACTTCGTGAAGTTGAATGTCTTTTCACGCTATTAACATCCACGTTTAAACTTTTCGTTCCCATATATCGTAACCGCACTCCTTCATCCATGCACAGCCCTCTACAGATCTGCCCTCACAAAGTCACCAGGACCATAAGGCTTCTCCGTCAACGTAGTCTTGTTGCCATAGGGCTCACAGCTCTCCCTAAGTGGGACCTCTCCACCCTGCGGGCCAGCCTTTGGCTTCTCACCCTTTTTGTAAGCCTCAATCACATCAATCATAGTCTTCGGCGTCAAATCCTCGTAGTAGTCATCACCGATCGCAACGACGGGAGCGTTCACACACGCTCCGGCGCATTCCACCTCGACGACAGTGAAGAGGTTATCGGGGGTGGTAGCGGGAATGGATGAGAGCTTGAGGTGGGATTTCAGGGCGTTGACGATAGCATCTGAGCCGCAGCCACCGAGCTGGCAGGGGGTTGTGGTGCAGACTTGGACGAAGTGCTTGCCGAGAGGCTCGCGATTGAACATAGTGTAGAAGGTGGCAACCTCTGTACGTTCCGATACCAGTCAGATGCAAGGTAGTTGGAAGAGGAGATGAGACTATACCGTATACACGCATTTTTGGTACTCCCACGATTCTCGCAACCTCATCCATTACACTCAAGCTCGTCCATCCCAGTTGTCTCTGTCCCAAGTCAAGGAGAGGGATGATAGCGGCCTTCTTGTATTGTTTCGGATACCTCGAGATGATGACCTCAGCTTTCTTCAAGTTGTCTGCGTTGAACTCGAACTTGATCGAAGGGTTGTTGTGGGCAGTGTTGCGGTGCACGAAGAGCGCATCAGACTGTGATACAGCGGAGGAAGAAAAGTTCCTGTATGAGCGAGACGCCGTCCGGATCGAACGAAGGAGAGACATTGCGGCGATGATTGCGTTCGAAGAGGTTGATCCTGGTCGCCTGCGTAGTAAGCACTTGCACTGCGAGTTGCTGCACGACCAGATTTGGTGGACGGTGGTTGGCCGGTCGAGTGGTTGGACGGTCTGGAAATTCCAGAGGTGTCTTTTGGTTTGGATACTTACTGAAGACATGATAAAACATCTTACGAGAACGTCTTCAAAAACGTTTGTAAAGTCACGTGTTGTGCTGTACGCGGTCGCGTCCTCCTCGGTCTCGGGGAGATACCTGGAGCATTAGCATTCGACAATTGGCGTAATGTCCGTCGCAGCCCATTCAAACGGCGAATCTTCGATAGGAAAGCAGAGTGCAAGCCTATCCGCTCAACCATATGAACTTCCATGGTTGGTATTACACTCCTTTCCCCACTCGTCATCCACTGACCGCGTTTCCATGTTCGCAGGGTGGAAAAGTACCGGCCTCAAACTCTGGATGATGTTGTCGGGAACGAGGAAACGATCGAGAGACTCAAGGTGATCGCGAAAGATGGAAACATGCCTCATATCATCATCTCCGGTATGCCTGGAATTGGAAAGACGACATCCATCCTGTGTTTGGCACATGCGCTCCTCGGCCCGGTGTACAAGGAAGGTGTTCTGGAATTGAATGCGTCTGACGAGAGGTAGGCTCCATACGGCCATCAGTGAGCATGATACTGATTAGTACCTTAGAGGAATCGACGTTGTCCGCAACCGCATCAAAACTTTTGCTCAGAAGAAGGTCAACCTGCCGCGTGGACGTCACAAGATTATTATTCTCGATGAAGCCGACTCGATGACTGCTGGCGCTCAGCAAGCTCTCCGTCGGACGATGGAAATCTACTCTTCAACAACACGATTCGCCCTAGCCTGCAACCAAAGCAACAAGATTATCGAGCCTATTCAGTCAAGATGTGCAATCCTCAGATATTCAAGACTAGCAGAAGGACAGCTTCTGCGGCGAATCAAGCAAATCTGTGAGAGTGAAGATGTTAAATACTCCGAAGACGGCCTGGCAGCATTGATTTTCTCGGCGGAGGGTGATATGCGACAAGCAGTCAATAACTTGCAATCTACGGTTGCTGGATTCGGATTCGTTTCTGCCGACAATGTCTTCAAAGTTTGCGATCAGCCTCATCCCATTGCCGTGCAATCTCTTCTCCTCGCCTGTCATCGGGGTCAAATCGATCCAGCGCTGGAGACTCTGCGGGAGTTGTGGGATAAAGGTTATTCCGCGGTAGACATTGTGACTACTATGTTTAGGGTGGCGAAGAACATGGATCAAATGGCGGAATACGAGAAGCTGGAGTTCATCAAGGAAATTGGGCTGGTGCACATGAAAATTTTGGAAGGTGTTGGAACGCTATTGCAGTTGGCTGGGTTGTTGGCAAAGTTGACAAAGCTGAGGTTGAATCCAGCGCTGTTCAAGGACTAGCGGAGAAAATCTCGTAATGGCAACGATGTACTGCAAGGAAGCGGGTAGCAAACACAGGGATACCCTCGAGATTGTGATCGGTCTGCTGGACAGATAGAGGGCAACTGCAAGAAATTTCTTTTCTGGTATATTGCAAACCACACTATGTTTGCCTGGTATTGCACTTGATGATTTGGAATTAAGCATTCGCAGCCTTCGCCTTCCTCACACTCGCCAGCGCTTCTTCCTTTCCAATCAACTCCCCCACCCGTCCAATTGTAGACAATAAAGACTTGACATTCGCACTCCATTCGTTTAGAACTTCATTTCCGCCCTTCTTCTTCTCGAAAGTAACGATGCCGGCCGGTCGGTCGACTCTGGCATATACCGGACTTGAAGCACTAGTGACCGTACGAGAAAGCGCATCGAGGGCCGCTGCGGGAGGGAGATCAAGAAGAGTAGACAGGCGGGGCAGACTCAAGCGAGTATAGTACTTCGCGAGAGTACGGATGTTATGCTCCGTCACACGTTCACGCAGAACATCCCAGCGCGCATCACCCTTACCATCCGGAGCGGCTCCGAAGACTGCAGTCTCCCGGAGAGTAGGTCCGTAAGCCTGCTCAATCAATGGCCAGCGCATAACCTCGCCGCGAAGGAAACAACGGCCCAGCTCAGCGTAAAGAGGAGCGCGGCGCTCGATGTCAGTCGTGTCAAGAACGGAGGCAAGGAGGGATGAGGACTCGGTGTCCCACGGAGCGAGAATCAAGAACATGATTGCGCTCTGGAGCGTCTCAAGAACGTGCTGAGCTGGTAATGCGTCTGTCAGGGAAACAGAACGATAGTGTTTTGCGATATCGAGGTAGGCGTCATTATGCAATCCAATGCGGATGACGAGCTCGTAGTACCGGAGACGAAGGTCGGTCGTTTCAGTAGTTTCGAGCTGTTTAGTAGAAATTTTGCGAGCAGTGATCGCGGCCAAGTCGTAATCACCTCTTGCAAGACAGAGACGGACTTGCTCAAGGATGAATTCAAGCTTTTCACGCGGGGGCATAGAGCCGAAGGACTCGACCTGCAAGTCCAATAATACTGAGGCAGCCTTCTCGATGTCGCCATTTGCTTCAGAGTGCTTCGACTTCATCAAGGTAAGACGAGCACGCTCCACCTCCACAAAAATCTTGCCTTCGGTTACGCCGAGCAAGGTATCGATCATCTTCATGTCTTTGTCGTTGTAAGGCGCGGAGCCGGTGATGTATTTCATGGACTCTTGTACAAGAGCCGTAATTGACGCTTTAAGCTGGCCATGCTTCTTCGTCAAGAGAAGGATATTATCGATCAAAGTCTCCCATGGTGCATGTGCGTGGAGGGTACGGGCGATGCATAGGAGCAGTCTCGTTACTGATGGTGCGTCGGACGCCTGACGAGTCTGTTTCTCTAAGGAAAGTAGGCGCTCGAGGGAGCTTTGAACATTGGACTATCAATTGGTCAGCATACATCCAGCAATAGGTTATGGGAACGGCCGAACCGCAGCTTGGGCCTCGATTTCGGGCAATTGCTCATCCAAGATCTTGGAGTAATCTTTATCTGCCTTACGCAGAGTGCCGTCAGACATGTTTAATGGCGGATTGTGTCGATGGAGGAAGTAAAGGGTCGATGTCTACTTCTGCCGGGGCTGTCGACTGGTACGTTCTACGTACGCGTACGTCGTTGTACGGGGCAGCTGACGTAGTAGCATAAATTACAACAAACCTGTGAGGCACGTAGAACCGAAAGCCGCAGACCTTTAGGATAAAGACAATATTTGATCCTCAGTTTATACTTTGTGATAAGCTCACGTTACAGTACTTGGTTGCGGCGGCAACCCATGCATTCGCGTGCATCGTACTCCCTACCACGGGCGATTGAAAGGGTCCTGATCCTGGCACACCCCATTTTCTTCGTAACACACCCCCGCGCCAACAAAAAAAAATCAGGATATCTCGCCAACCACAAATCGGATCTCGGAGGGTAGAGAGTATATAGATTGATAAAAGTCCTCTGAATCCGTTCCCACCTTCAAATTCGGATTTGAAGGTTCCTGGGAGAAGATACCAACTGTTTCTCACCTCTCAGCGCGGCTGGTGTGGCACAGCGCATATATGCCTAAATCTGCACATCACATCTCAGCAGTATTTGGCAGAGTACAGCAGCTGGTGGAGTGAAATCTGCGAGTTAAAGGTATCAGGATATTCACAAAGTTACTCTCTATCTCTCTACGCTCTTACCGTATTCCCAAGTTCAACGGCTGTTGAGATATCTTTGAAATTGTGAGTGCGCGGGGGTGTGAAATGAAGATTTAGGGGTGTGGAATGATCAGGACCCCGATTGAAATTGCCGCCGCGAATTCCGTTCTTTCCACCGCGCCCGAGCAAATTGCAGCTGTAGCTGTTGCGACCACGATCAAACAACAAGGAGGGGGAAACAAAGACTTACCCTCCGCAACGTCTACAATGCGAATCGCAAAATTGGAGAGGACTTCAGGGCAGGTCGTACCCCTATTGCAGTTCTGCTGGAGGAGCTTCTGAAGCGAGGATTACCCTTCAGAATGAAGTTGGACAACGACAATCATGTTACTGGGCTTATCTTTGCACACCCTCAGTTCATCACCTTCACACAGCACTTTCGGAATGTTTCTGTCATGGATAGCACGTATAAGACCAACAGATTTCAGATGCCACTCTTCTATATTGTTGGGATGACATGTTGCAACACTACGTTCACATCCGCCTTGTGTTTTCTCTCTCATGAGACTGCAGCAGACTACCCGTGGGCACTTCAGATATACTCCGAGATGGTCAATAGTTACACCCCAGATGTGGTGGTTACAGATTGTGATCTTGGTCTCATGAAAGCAACTGAGCGAGTATTCCCTGCTGCAAAGAAATTACTTTGCCGTTGGCACATTGAGAAAAATGTTCTCACCAATCGCAGGCCTATTCTCCCCGCAACTGAGGATTGGGTCACCTTCAATGCGGCATTCCGGCAACTGATGTACTCTCCAACCGAGGAAGAGTTTGACAACAACTTGGCAGACCTGAATCGTAAATACAAGAGACTCGGGGAATGGCCTCTTACATACGAACCCTCCTCCCTTACAAAGAGTACTTCGCCGCGCCCTGGGTTGATGTTGTAACTCATTTTGGAACAGCAGTGACTTCTCGGGCTTGAAGGTGGTCACAGCACTCTGAAGGGATACATTGGTAATGTTGTGGGATCGCATCTGCACATATTTGGGGAATCAACATCATGCAATTCTCACACAAATTGCCCAAGAGAAACGAAGTGTTCTTACATCACTGTCATGCAACGTGTTCTTTGCAGCTATCAATCACAAAGTGACTGCTTTTGCGCTACTCAAGATTAAAAAGCAATACACCTATGCGACACAAGCCCTTAACACCGGGGTTTCACTGCCACCTTGTCGATCATTCACAAAGGTGGTCTTTGGCTTGCTTTGTGCTCATACCATCTCACGCATTCTGGATGAAGGAGGAGTACTCACTATGGAAGATGTACACCGGCCCTGGTGGCTCGACTTGGGCATTACTATTCCCGGGGCGTCTGAAGCTGTACCTGTACCTGAGGCTGTTGCTGGGGAGCTCATATGAGAACCCCCTACGAGAGCAAGTTTGAGGGGATCGGCGTCGCAAAGCTGATCTCAGAGGATACCGGGTGCTCACGAACGTGTTCAGTTCAGGGTATAGGCCAGTGAAAGGAGAAGCGGTGTATGTCGTAAGGAGGGTCACAGTCGAACGACATGCCCCCTGCTCATCACGTCATCTCAATCGCAGATACCTGTCCCACAAACAACTTCGCAAAGTCAGGCTATCCATCGTCCATTGCAACCAGCCCAAGGTCAAGCTCTCCACCCGACAAACCGCTTTGCACCATACTCCATTGCGCCAAGGACTATCCCCGTCGCTCCCCTGATGGTCTTGCCACACCCATTTTCTTAACCACTTGGCTTTGGTCCACCGACTGGATATATCAGTGGGCCGGCACAATACCCTGGGCCTTACGCTCCAGCAGGTGGACCTCCACCTACTGTGCCCAGCACACTACCTGGGATGTATCATGGTTACTCTTCACATCCCGATTGGTACGGCCATTGAGAGGACATAAGAGGAGACACGTATGTAAATAGATGTAGATACGTACTGTATATAGGTATACATAGTTAGCGTGCACGTTTTCTTCTTTTATGGCTTAGGTTTCGCGTCTTCGTTGCTCGTGCTCCCTGCCACGTCGTCGGCCGCTTCCAAGCGCTGCCTGAGTGGGCCTTCAGACAAGCTACAAGGATACAAGACGTCCTGAACAACCAGTGCACGCTCTCGCGCCAATCAGGACGTCTTTGACACTATTCAAGAGAGATTGGCCTTCAATAATATTGCAACCCCTGGGTTCTCGAAGGACGCTTTCAACTTTGCACTCCAGTCCCATGAGAAACAGTTGTACAAGAAGTTGTTGGAGAATCCTTTGGAGTTGACAGACGTAGACATGCTCCAACTCTTCAACCTCGACAAAGTGGATGTAGACTCACTGGCTGATAAGGCAACTCATCAGTTCTTCTAATGCTATGTGCAAAATTCTTTACGCGAAATGCAAGTGTGCGCGAATAGCAAAACTTGGAATCACAAAGATCCTTCAAACAACACAGACGATGCAGTGTCCCCACATTTCACTTTTAAGACCTCCATTGTGTATACTCATGTTGGGGGAAGGTTCAGCTTGCTGTGATTGAGGCCCCTCCATAAGCTACCAATGGCAGTGCGTGGGGTGCCATATAATAGAGGGAGCTCAGAATTACATGTACTGCAAATGCGTTCTATGGTGTTCGCTTCCTTGGCTTTCTATAAGCTTCAACAGCATGAGCTTCAACATGATGATGTTGTATGCACAGACATGCACGGCGGTGCACGGGTATGCAGTATCCGCATCGCCACCGAAAGACCTGATGATGTCACAACGGCAGGAAGAGTGATGCTACGGATGATTTGAGGACACCAATCAACTGCTGGGAGTCTGAACTGTCCATAGCCAACTTCACTTTACGGTCTAGGACCTTTAGCTACCCTGATCTGGTGTTGAGGTGACAACCCTGCGCAGGGCAGATGAAACGCGCATTTGTCAAGAATACTGCACTGAGCTGTATGTAAGATCATTCAGACTGTCTGTTGGTACACTCAGGGTTATCCTGGATGCTTAGGATGCTGCTGAGAAGAGCTTTACAGAGTCCGTCCTTTGGAGGCAGTACCTTAAATCGAGGCCGCACCTTACAGCTGAGTCGGGGATTTTGCTGAGGTACATTGGTAAGGGTTGGAAGAACAAAACTGCTTGGACGAGACCGGCTGAGGATATGCAACAGAGGAAGAATGGGGTGCTGCATGCTTTTTTGGCGTATTTCAAGGCTGGGCAAGAGGCAGGGATTGATGCTACGCAGGAGGAGCTTGAAGAAGTGAGAGAAAACGAGTATGATGCTGAGCAGCCAGAGCTTGATTTTCAGGAAGGTGAAGAGGTCCCCATTGAAGAGCAGCTTGCGAGGCTTGAGCTTGAGGAAGATGCGGGAGAAGGATAGACTCTGCCCGACTCGTGTCAGCACTTCGGTATACGTTTCAGTCACGTCAACGAATGTTGTTATTCTTTCCGGAGTCACGACACCCATCCCTGACATTTGGCCTGAAGTATCTTTTGAACCGACAAGGCAGAGGCGCTTATTGTGGTAATTTACCAGATGAAAAGAACCTTCAACTGTATGCAAAGCAGAAGACACGGTTTTTCTGAAGATTTCCCAGATTCCCCAATACTAATTCGCTATCATTGACGTCTTCCGCTCTTGGGAACCTATTATGGAATGAAAAGGTATTATAGATAGTGATCAAGCAGGCAACCCCTCCATATTCGAAAGTTCTCCTGTCTTTAGGCAAAGATCTGACACAGGAAGGATTTGAATTGCGCAAAGTCTTCTTCTCCGGTCATGCACACGCCGGGCGTCTTGCACAGGGGTCGCTATGGAGGATGCAGGCATGGGAGGGGAACTGGAGACGAGAACAGGAATCCCTTTGCCGGTCATCTGTTTCCCTTCTATGACCTGTTTCCACAGGCAGTGAAGGAAGAGTTGATGCTTGTATGAAGTTTGCAGCCCAGTATCTTGGTCTTAACAAACCAGTTGTGATTGTGACTTAGGGTCATTTGGTTTTGTCTATGGCAGCAGCTAACTTCCTTCACGGTTATGGGATTGCAGAAAAAAGGTTCACCAGCAAGATTGGTGTTCCGTTTCTCGCCTTCTATAACCAGAGATGGATTGCTGGCGACGTCAGCGAAGCATCAGCGGACATGGCACTTCTTGTGGTTCCTTTCTTTCCTCCACAGCGCCACAGATTTGATTATTCTCCTGTCAGATTTAAGAAAATTATCACCTGTCAGCATCATCAGCTTGAAGATCGCAGACCTGGCAGTTGAGTTGTTGTCGGCTAATATGAGCAGAAAGGAGCTTTGCAAGAAGGTCCTACAGTCATGCAATACGTACTTGGAGACTGAACATGCAGGAAGAGAACTCGTGCAAGAGCTGAGTATGCTGAAGAAGAAGCTTGCAAAGGCCTGGGTCTACAATTGTAAGACACCACTTCTCACGCCTGAATACCTGAAGAAGCATAGTGATGCCGCTGAGTTCGTATGCTCAGGGCGGGGCAGGCAGCCGGACCACCTTGCAGTGACCTTTGCCAGGCACAAGTGATATGTCTTTGGAAGATCAACCTTCCTGATCTCCATCTGCACTGCCCTCATGAAGAGGCAAACAAGACAGTATGGACGGAATGGCCAACACCCGCGACGAAGGCAAATCATTTCGGATGTCAGCGTTACACTTGAGCAGCAGGAATAAGATACCAAATGTGAAGTTGTGGCTGGAGAGAGCAGAGAGGGCAGAGAAGGCGAGGGTGAAGAGAGCGGAGAACCCGTTCAAGTCCCCGCACACCCTCCAAAAATCTTTAAGGACTACCCCCTCCGTGAGCTCAAGCAAAAGAACACCAACATAATCCAGAAGGGTCTAAGGTTACTTGGAGCTACTTATACTAAGAATGGGAAGCCGATGAACAAGGCGGATATGGTAAGGAAATTGGGAAGACGTGGGAGGTCATAGCTAAAAATGGAACATAGCGAATGAATGTATTAACAGCTTTAGCCATAACTTGTTCGCTATCCTGAACAATAACCTCCATACTAGAACGCGCTCTGATTGAACATAGAACGTTAACTAACCGGGCTGCAGCTGCTCAGACCGAGCTCGAATCCGAGGTCTTTTCCGACAACTCTTCGACTCCATTGTACGACTACTCCCGTCGCACAGCTCTACGCTCGGCCCCATCGTACGACTACCTCTCGTACGGCTCCACGCTCGATTCTCGTTGTGCGATCCTACGGCGTCGTCCTGCACGTCAATTGCATTTGTGCGACGCGTTCCCCAAATCGCGTCGATTGAGAAAGACAACACCAACAATCAGTGCCGCACGCAACAGACATGGCAGACCCAACAGCTGAACTGGAGAACCTCTTCGATGATGATGACGATATCATGGCCGAAGAAATATCACAGCAACCTTTACCGCTGCAAGCTTCTTACTCGGACCCAGAGGTTATGCTTGCTTTCTACTCCCGCTTGTTTCCCTACCGCTACCTTTTTCAATGGCTGAACCACTCGCCATCACCTACGAAATCTTTTACGCATAGAGAGTTTGCATTCACGCTGCAAAACGACGCATACCTTCGATACCTCGCTTTCAGCGATGCTGCTGCTTTGAAGAAGGACGTCCTGAAACTCAACCCATCACGTTTCGAGATTGGTCCTGTTTACACTGCCAACCCTCGCGACCGCAAAACCCTACGGAAAGCCGCATTTCGTCCGATTGAAAAGGAGTTTGTCGTTGACATCGATATGACTGATTACGACGAAATTCGCACATGTTGTTCGGGCGCAGAGATGTGTAAAAAGTGCTGGGGCTTTATTACAATGGCTATCAAGACGATTGATGTAGCATTGCGCGATGACTTTGGGTTTGAACAGATCCTATGGGTTTACTCTGGTCGAAGAGGAGCACATGCTTGGGTCTGTGATGAAAGAGCTCGAAATATGGATGATGCAAAGCGACGCGCGATTGCGACATTCTTGGAGGTCATCAAGGGAGGATCGCAATCAGGAAAGAAAGTCGACCTGAAGCGTCCATTACATCCTTCGGTACAGCGCAGTCTCGACATCCTCAAGGATGATTTCCGCGGACAAGTATTAGAGGGACAGGACCCATGGCGAGAGGAGGAAGGAGCGGAGAAGCTGTTGCGTCTCTTGCCGGATAGGGAGTTGTGCGACGCGCTGAGAAAGAAGTGGAATGCGCATACCGGGAGACCTTCAATCAACAAATGGGCGGATATTGACGCCGTAGCATCAAGTGGAGCATCCAAAACCTTGGACACCAAGGCATTGATGAACGCAAAACAGGATATCGTGCTCGAGTACACCTACCCAAGGCTTGACGCTGAAGTCTCGAAGCACACGAACCACTTGTTGAAGTCGCCATTCTGTGTACACCCAAAGACTGGACGCGTTTGTGTTCCGATTGACAGCAGAAGACCTGAAGAATTTGACCCTGAAAGTGTGCCGACTGTCACCCAGTTGCTGAAAGAGATCGATGAGTGGAAAACGAAGGGCAAGGAGGATGCGGAGAAGATTGATGATTGGGAGAAAACGAGCTTGAAGCCATATGTAGAGTTTTTCCGGGATTTCGTGTCAGGGCTCATGAAGGAGGAGGTTCAGCTGAAGAAGCGAGCAAGAGAAGAAGACAGTACAGTCAAGGTTGAATTTTAAATTGGAATCTTTCAACATACAAACATGGGTGGTTTTGTACAATTCGTCGTTGCGCCCAGTGAAGCGCGACGTCGAGGAGTGCATCGAATCCGGAGCCGCAGGGCAGCGGTCTCCAGAGCCCAAGTGCAACGGCCATACCACACGAAGCAGCTCGTAGACGTCCAAGGCTTTGCTGTCTACCGTAGCAGTGTAGCTGTAAAACAAGAGATCCAGCCAGCGTAAAGTACGTGTTCCTACAGCAGGCGGCCGCTGGCGCAGTACCGAGCCCGTAGCTATAGCCGCATGCGCAGGAGGCAGCTCCAGGCAAGTGTTCATACACGTCCGCTGTCAACCGAGCGTCTCAATTGAGAAAGGTCAACACCGAGAAAAACCATCTGACCTTCGAAGGGAGGGGATGTCCTAGATTGCGAAACAGTCGCAATGTCATTATTCTCGAAGTTCAAGCACAAGGACAAGCATTCAGCCTCTCCGTTGATAGCTGCGCACAACACTCCATCATCGCCAATCTCGTCTGGTAACACGGCATTCGCACCTCAGGCTCAAGCTCCTTTAGCTGCGGACCGTGACGAACAACCGCAACAACTGCCGAAACAGCGTTTACCAAGTGTTGTTCCAGCACAACGCACCCCATCTTTCCCATGGAGTAGTTACACCTTGCCTACTCCCCACCCTTTCCCTCGATATGGGCATGCATCTCCAGCGACTTCTGGGCCGAATGGCGAAGTTCACGTCTTCGGAGGCCTCGTCCGATCAAAACCACGCAACGATTTATGGGTTCTCAAACCACATCCATCGGATCCCAAGCTAGGCTGGGATGTCCGCATTGTGCAGACCTTCGGTGAGCCGCCGGGTCGTCGTGTCGGCCACGCTGCTGCACTGGTCGGCAATGCTTTCATAGTGTTTGGAGGTGACACCAAAGTTACTTTGGATGGTGCAGAAGACGAAGTGGACCCCACTCCTCATGATACAGATCTGCATTTGCTCAACACTACAACAAAGACCTGGTCCAAAGCGCATTTATCGCCGGCAGGTGCTAGACCAGCAGGAAGGTACGGGCATACACTCTCACTTCTTGGAAGTAGACTGTACGTGTTTGGAGGTCAGGTCGACGGGTATTTCTTCAATGATTTGGTTTCGTTTGATCTTAATGAGCTCAACACCCCTAAATCGAGATGGGAACTTGCACCAACCGCACCCGGAACAGCTATTCCTCCAGCTCGCACGAACCATTCTTCCGTCGTTCACAATGATAAGTTGTACATTGGCGGAGGTACCGACGGTACCGTTTGGTACAACGATACATGGGTTTACGATCCGCGCACAACGGAATGGACGCAATTAACCACGACTGGATACCTGCCCACCCCACGAGAGGGTCACAGCACAACTGTTGTTGCAGGCGTTGCTTACACCTTTGGTGGACGTGGTCAAGATGGTGCAGACGTTCCAGGTCTTGCCGCGCTTCAGCTGGAAGGCCCGATGAGAGGACGATGGTACGCATTCCGGGATATGGGCGAAGAACCAAAGGGGCGTTCAGGACATTCCCTTACCGCTGTTGGAAGTTTAATAGCCGTCCTTGGTGGTGAACGGGGCGTATTGGATGGCACCGGAGATGCAGAGACGGCAAGGGAGGCCGAAAGGCTCTATGTCCTGGACACTGGGAAGATCAAATACCCTGCAGCTCCTTCAGACGGACAGCGAAGTGGGAGTCTAGGCTTAGCACAAGGAAGACAGATGGCTGCCGGTGTTGGAGCAGCTAGCCCGACGATGAAATATCAGGAGGGAAGCGCTGCCTCACCGTCTGGCGGGCCGCGGTTATCGCGTCTTCCTCAGCCAAGATCAACTTCGAGAACGGGAGTTCCCCAGCCAGGATATCGCTCTCCTCCCATAGGTCATCAGCAGCAGCCAACTAACCGTAAAGTGTCCGCCCCTGTCGTTGGAAATCCGAGCATTCAAACGATGGAACCCATGACGATGTCATTGGCTGCACAAGGTCGTAAGTTGAGTTTGGATTCCCTAAGAGAAGCCGAGGGCGCAACCTTGAGTCCCACAAGCGAACACTTCAGGATGACCATGAACGAGAGGGAGCGGCTTGGCCGCGCAGCGAGCTTTGGAGAGAACGCGAAGGAGAATGGTCGTCCCTCGACGCAGTCGCCTGGACCATCGTCGCCAGTAGTTGGTGCGGCACCTGCCCGGGCACCGTCGTCGCAAGCTCAACCACGAACACATTCCAGACTCGCACAGATGCAGAATGGAGTTCAGAAAGAGCGGAGAGATCGTACTGCATCTGAGCCTGGATCTGTAATGAATAGTCGACCGGCTACAGGCGGGAACCAACAGGAATTCGTTGAGCTCAAGCGACGGAATGCATGGTTGACTGTTGAAGTTCAGGCTGCTCGTGCCGAACAAAAGGTACCCGCAGAGCAGGAACAATCGGTTACCCAATCTCTCCTTGCGCTACGCGAAGAACTGATGCACGCTCAGAAAGTTATGGAGGCAGAGAAGGCCCTCGCTGCGCGGAAGATTATGGATGCGGAGCGGGCTAAGGAGGCTGCGCTCAGTGAGGCTGCGTATGCCCGTGCGGCAAGGGAGGCTGCTCTGAACAATGACCAGGAAGGATTCAACCGCATTGAGGCCGAACGTGCGGCAGAGATGGGAAAGAAGCTTGCGGCTGCCTTTAAGGAGCAGCGAGCAGCCGAAGAGAAGCTAGAGAGGGTCAGTGATGAGCTGAAGAGCGAGAAGGAAGCTAGGAATGCGGTTGAAAACTCCTGGGAGAGCACGAAAGAGGTTGTTG
Organism: Saitoella complicata NRRL Y-17804; assembly: GCF_001661265.1. Lineage (NCBI taxonomy): Eukaryota > Fungi > Ascomycota > Saitoellomycetes > Saitoellales > Saitoellaceae > Saitoella > Saitoella complicata. The sequence goes on along the minus strand of NW_017567016.1, from coordinate 143,106 downwards.
AAAGGGGCGAGGAGAGTTATAACCGGCTGAAGACAGAGTCGGAAAGCTGGAGGCAGAGGTGTGTTTCGGCCGAGCAAGAAGCTCATACAGAGGTGTCTCGCAGAATCGACGCAGAGTCTGAGCGAGATCGCTTGAGGCTCGAAGCTGACAGTATCTCCAAGCGTGCAGAAGAGACTACCAATCGCGCCGCTGAACAAGAATCTGCCATAGCAGCAATCAACACCGCCGTCCTGACGATCACTAACAGAGCAGAGGAGGCCGAAAGGGCTGTCGAAGAGGAACGTCGATCCAAGAGCGAGTTGAGAACAGAGTTCACACGCTTGAAGGCGGAGCTTGAAGAAGTTAAGGTCGAAAGTGAGCGCGGTACCACCCAGGCTGAAGATTTACGTAAGTCGTTGGAGGCTGCTAGGGCTGAAGCGAATGCATTAAGGGCCGAAGCTCTGCAGAGCCTTAGCCGATCGATGTCAAGATCCCGAGAAGACAGCGGCAATGCAGCTTCTGAGTCCGTGTCAGTTGGGATGCACCAGGCCCTTCAGCGCCAGCTGGACGAAACCAAGGTCTCCCACGAGAACGTTCGGCTCATGGCGGATAAAGCTTCGCAAGAACTTGTTGCTGCCTTGGAGAGGGTTTCCGCCCTTGAGAGTCAGCGTATCAGAGCTGGCAGCGATAGCGTTGCCACTAAGTCTCGACTTTCTCAGGCTTTGAAGGAGCTTCAGACGCTCAAAACGGAGCACGCGGACCTAAACGCTACGTTGGCTGAATCACAGCGTGAACTCGAGGCCCTCAAGGCCAAAAACCAAGCTATGGGCGAGATCATCACTGAGCGACCTTCTGCGTCAGGCCACGACAGGACGAACAGTTTTGACAAGCGCAGATCTCGTGGTCAGACTCCGACAAGTCCAAGACCCGATGCGTCCAGCACTGATCATTCTGAACGCATGCGCGAGCTCGAAGCAAAGCTAGAGGAGAGCCTGAGGTTCCAGCGTGAACTTGAGGCTCAAGCTGCTGCCGCATCCCGCCATCAACGCACGGAGAGCAATTACTCGAATGTCTCCAATATGGAGGTGGAAGAACGTCTTGCGCGGGCGCAGACACGGGCTACGGAAGCCGAGGCCGAGTTGGCTGAGAGTACGCAAAGTTATAGAGAGCGACTGAGCCAGTTGGAAAGCGATTATCAGTCAGCTGTGCATTACGTCAAGGGAACGGAGAAAATGTTGCGGCGAATGAAAGATGAATTGGCCAAGTACAAACAGGCAAATACAAGGTTGCAAAATGAGGTGGAACGGTTGAAGGAAAGGTCTGCGATTGGTGTTGTCAGAGATGAGCAGTCACAGCGGGTTGAGGCTGAACTTACCGCTTTAAGAGACGACCACAGTGTTCAAATGCAAGCCCTGAGGGAGGCCCATACTTCTGAGATGGAAGGCGTGACGCGTCAACTCGAGAGTCTGAGAGAGCAGTTGGCTTCTTTGCATGAGGAACGTGATGCTCTGCACGAGCGTCTTGGCCGGGCTGCCGACAGCGGCAATGATTCCGCCACTACACAGGAGCTTCATGAGGCCCGTGCTGTCATCGCAAATCTCCAATCAGAGAACACTGCTTTGGACGCCCGTGCCTCAGAAGCCGAAGATAAGATTGCTCTACTCCTGGATAGGATGGAGCACTCCATTGATACATACCGTCAAAGTGTTGTGTCGACGCAGACTCTTGACGCGGCTACGGTGGATCGCGATTCTTACAAGGACCGCACCAGTGGTATGCTAAACTCTCTGGCGAGCGAGTTGGATCAGCTCAGGGCGCATTGGGAGGAGACTACTGGTACTGGACAGAGGAAAGATCGGGGCAGCATCGGGACTGCAATGAGTTCTAGGTTCTCTCGGGCTACTTTGAAGAGCTTGGATTAGGAAGTCTGATCCGCCGGTCGGATTCGTGTACATGGGAGGCAAGATTGCTTTGAGGATGTTTGGATGTCGGGGGAAAATATGGATTATAACATTATGGTGATCGTAATCGACACCACGTTTCTATGAATTCAATGTCGCGTATAACCTCTTCATACCTCGTAGGTCGCATGCATTTCACAGTCCGACAACCTCCGCAAAGATATCTTCCAGACCAACCTTTGCAAACATCTCTCGAATTTCTGTCATATCTCCTCGATTGCCTCTGAACCCTCCCTTTGAAATCTCATCAGTTACCTCCGTCATGCTTTGGAAAACGCGGGTCACACCCAGACCCTGTTCCCTATACCTCTCCGATACTTTCTTCTGATGCGATGGCACATCAGACCAAGACTTGGTCTTGATTTCAGACATGTATGCTGAAATATTTGCAGATGTTCCTTCAAGACAAAGAATTCCCGGCTTTCCAGCAAGAACAAATCCTGTCAGACCATAGCCCGGCGCCCAATTTACCATATCATTACGCTTCTCTCGAGTACTCAGTGACTGCAAGTAAAACCAAGCGCGTACAAGCTCGCCTTCATCATGGTTCACCTCGCCACGACGTCCCTCTGGTGCAATCGCCTCTGTGGCGAGAAATTCGGAAGCAGCCTCTTTCAGGTATTCCACAACCAACATGACACTATCTGGGCTGTCAACAGGCATTTTTTGTACCAGATCCGCATGCATCTTCCGATTCATCCACGATGGACAGCGCAGTGAAATTAGTGGTAGCGGTGGTTCATCTCCGTCGTTCAAGTTCGCTCCTTCTGCTGTAAGTGGAATCTTGATCAATAACTCCAAGATATGATCTGGATCCACAGTCACATTCAACCCAAAGTCAATCGACTGGGAATGTGGCCGCGAGGTCGAAGCAGGATCTTCGACGTAAAATCGGAGATCTTCTATCGCTGTAGTAATAAATTCGGATTGTTCGATTTCGCCTGGCAGACAGAACATGGACAGAAGCAGGTCGATTGTCGAAAGCTGAAGCTCGAGTAGAGGCACAGGTAGCAGGTTATGCCGTGGTTTCCCAGACATGACGAGTTGGATCAACCGTAGTTTCGTATTGTGATCGACTGGGTCGAGATTGCAAGGCTCGAGGGTCCACGGCAGTTAGATGAGAGTAGTTGCCGCAGACCAGACACACTTGAGCATGCTTATGCTAGGTTAAATTGAGTGAGAATCGAGTGTGTATCAATTATGCAAAGAACTCCAGGTAAACCTATGCCAAATCACTTTCCAAGATTACTTGTCTTCCTCAGTCGCATCTCTGCGTCCCAAATTCACTCCAAACTGAGCCCCAGACTTCTTCGCCTTCTTCGCCTCCTTAGCAATCGTCTTCCTGACCCATTCTCGTCTCTTCTTGTTGTCCCTACTGTCACCACGTAGGTCTCTGAGTCCTCCCTTTTCAGAAGTCTCGTCTCTGCTCTTCTTGCCCGTCCGCTCCTCCTCATCCATCTTATTCAACGTTTCCATCGCAGCCGCCAGCTCCTCCTCATCCTCGGGTGACTCTTGTTCATCCTTAGGTACGTCCTCTTCCTTACCCTGGTTTAGGCGAGATCTGCGTGATAGTCTGAGATCCCTCGCCACTCCCTTATTCTTCGTGCCCAGTGCCCAGAGGTCACCCCACATGGCTTTGCGAGCATCGCGGTATGCCTGCTTACCTTGACTCTTTGGGACAATAAGTCGGGTCAGACGACCAGTTGGTGCACAGGAATCCATGATGATGTGCCCATGCTTCTTCAACGGGGGTACGATGATACGTGGCCAGTGGTTTGCAGCTTCCCGCAACGTCTCCTCAGCCCAAAGCCCCGTCGCCTCCGGACCAGCGTCCTCCACCGTAATCACCTTCGGGTCCGGGTTTCCAGGCCGCTCAACACCCTTCCTGATAACAACGTACGAATACTTTGCGTCCTCGTTATTATCCCGTGCATGCTTCGTCTTCTGCAAGTACGGCGGCGAAAACAATCTTTGGGAAAAGGAACACCACTCCCTTCTGTGCTCATCCGGTCCACCCGCGAACATAGGACATTCCTTATCGTGGGGACATGGGGCAACGACGTAACCCTTTTCGTCATTATTCTCGATTGTGCGAAGGATGACTTGTCGTGCACGCGCGACCGCCTCGAAACCTTGGGGTGTACCACGTTCCAACACGACCATCATGCCGCCGGGTGCGACACGCCTGTTCCACAGGTCTCGGACCAAGTCATCCCGTTCGCGGGCGTCCAATGCACTTGAAAGGATCATGTGCGGGGCGAGCACGAGGTCATACCAGTCCATAGTCGACACAGGCAATCGCGGAATAACGGTGGTGCTCTTCTTCGAGCCCGACATTTGAGCCTGATGAAGGGTACGCGCATGATTGTGCAGTTTCGGATTGCCCTCGACGACCATAAGCTTAGCCAGGTCTTCCAGTTGCTCGGTTTGTGGTGTTGCTGCGTCGTGATCCTCCATGTCGCTGTAATGAACCTCAGCCCTTCCAATCCCCTCAAACACATCACGAAAAACAAGTCCAGCTGTTCCGGGGCCAACTCCGAGATCCAACACACTCTGAGGCCGCCAATCCGATCCCATCCGTTTTCGCAGATCGGTCAACACTGTGTACGTCGCGGCATACACATGAGGCATCAACCCAGCCAGATAAGCGGCGGCTTGCGCATCGGTGAATTCAGTCGTGTCTGGCGCATCTGATTCTCTGAGTTCCGCATACAAGTTTGTGGCAGCGGTACGAATCTCTGGACCGCTCACACCCGAATCCTTGATAATGGAGTTCACTTTCTCCATCACATCCTCCGGAAGGTCAACTCGTCCAATTCGAGAGCGCGCGAACAGTGTGATGGGATGCGTACGTCGCGGAATAAAGACCTGTTCCTCAGCGGACCCCGCTTCAACCAGAGGATTATCCACAGCATCGCTGATATCCCTGAAAAGCTGCTCCAAACTCGCCTCCGGAGCAGTCGAAGCGGCCCGCGCTTGAGCGACGTTGGCCAAGAGACCCTTCCGACTCGTTGAACGCAAGCAAATCCTCGAAGCAAGCATTACGGTAACGTTGACTGTTTTCTCTGGTCAGCGTGTTTGCCTGGGACAAGATTCGTCGCCCAGCCTCACAGTGTACGAGTGGCTGATGCTGCAACCTACCCACGACACCCCGCGCGATTGTTTACTCGAGAGCATACACCGCGAATGGACAAGAAAGAGCATTCATCCAGCAATCACTCGGCCATGGACCACCACCGTTACTCTCGCCCTTCGACATTGGGCTCCTCTGCAAACTCCACTTCCGCTTCTCTGGAATCCTGCATATCCTCCCTCCGCTCCTCCGTCGACCTCCTCTCCGTATCAATCTCGACACTCGACACAGGAATCCACGACTTCCCTCGCATTGCACACCTCCTTTCCTCAGCCAGACACTTTGAGCTCCTCCCCGAACGCGAAGTCACCGCTGCCCTCCAAAGCCTCGAAACCGAAGTCGGGCCACAAGTCCAGGAACTCCTCCGCCGAGCTGAAGGGTCGGTAAATAGGCTTGAACGACGCGAGTATGCACTGAGATCAAAGATGGATCTACAGGAGGTACGACTACAACAGAAGCCGCCTGTGAAGCCGAGAGCGCCTGTTCGACCTGTAAGAACTTCCGCAACGGCATCAAGAGAGTTGGAGGATAGGATGAGGACGTTGAAAGCCAGGAAAGAGCGCTTGGCATATAGTGTGGAAAGACTCGAGCTTGAGCAGGAGAGAAAAGAGAGACAGGTGCGGATGAGTATGGGCTTTGGTTTGCAGAATCATGGGCAGTCTTTGGCTTGAAGGTGTGCGTGTTATTATCAGTACTGGGTTCAAAGGTTTAGGAGTTTGGGTTTTCTATTTCATTATAATATTTACTTGACATGATATGGGGTTGCAGGCTGCCCGCCTTGTGCAATCTTGTATACCGGTCGGGAGTCTCAAGCCACGGAGGAGGCCAGCTTTGAATCCTCCAGCAGGTGCTCCCAATCCTGGAGTCGTTTCCGGCTCGACTCTTGGAGCAACCTTTGCTCTGAGTCGATGCATATCGACGATCACATACCAGCGATGTGACATCGCCTTGGTCGCAGACGAGTGGGGTTAGTTCTCCGGATTCTTGGGCATATAACGCGTAAAGCGTCGTCACGCGTTTTTCACTCAGCATTTCCCTCCCTCATAACCCACCCAGCAATCTCCACCTTCTCCCTCGCCTGCCTCGCCGCCCCCTCCAAAACACTCACCTTAACCATAACAGCCATCAACCCCGGATCCTGACTCTCAACCCTAACCCTCTCCAAAACCTTCGCATACTGCTCCGCATACCGATACACCTCCCCCTGCGGTTCATGCTTCACTTTTCCGAATCCCATTGCCCAGTGCTGTTTGTGTGTGAAATCGGATGGGTTGGGAGAGAGGCGGAGGGAGCGGAGGTCGAGGGTGACGGCGCCGTCGGCCAGGAAGATGTCGAGGGAGAGGGAGGAGGGCAGGAGGTCCGTTGAGAGGGCGGCATAGGGGAAGAGGGTGTGGGCGTCTGGTGAGCGTAAAGTCGTAAGTGTCGTATGCAGTAGCTCTGCGAGCGTCGAGAGGTTCGATGATGCTTTCTCTGGCGAGAGAAAATCAGGCGAAGAAGCCAACTCCAAAGCCCTCGAAATCATCCTCTTCGCGGCAGAATACTGCGGAAGCGGAATCGGATGTGGCTCGCTCTCAACCTCCCTATGCCCAATTCCTCTCGGCGTCAACGTAAGCTTATACCCCCTCCCCGAATTAAACGTAGGCATCTTCAGCCGGATATCGGTTTTGACGATTTCGTCTCCACGCCGTACAACGAATCCCTTGAGCTGCTCGCTGCGGGCGGATGAGAGAGCGAGGGTGATTGAGGATTCGGAAGAGAGAATTGCGACGCATTCTTGGAGGCCGGAGATGAGGGTGTTCGTTGTATGCGGGAGGATGGATTCGAGGAGCCAGATGAACTCGGCGCGTGCAGCATCCCGTTCTGCTTTGTGTAAGTCTGGTGGGGGGTTCTGCCTGTGAAGAAGACGAGTCATCATCTTGTCAATTGTTTATTGCGTACTGTTCAGTCGGTGACGACGTAGCATTGTATGTACCGCCGTCGGGTGTTCTGCATTTATCGATAAGAGACTGTTACGACTCGTAATGGATTCTACCAACTGCCAGCCGTCCAAGACGATAAACCATCTATGAATTCCAATTTGGGGGAGCAACCTGCCATCTTGGACTGGGCCATGATCAAGAAGCGGGCCGGCACCGTGTTGACCGTCTGGTGACCGCACGTCAGCGGACCCTGCTGGGTGGGGGATCAGTACATCCTGCCCCGACCCGTCGCTATGCCGCTGACTTATAAGAGCACTCGTCTTGGCAACTCACCATTGCTCTCCCAAGATCACTTGATGATGAACAAAGACACAGCTGCTTCGGAAGAACGCATTCTTCCCAGGGCTCATCATCCTTTCCGCTCCGATCCATCCAGCTCACGCCGTGCGGTGCGCTTCTATCTCGTTGCTGTCGTCTTCGGACTGTTGCTATTCTTTCACATGGCTTCTTATATTCCTAAATGGTCTCAGGTAACGCGTCTGTATTGGTCGTGTTCGACGGTCGGATGCTAACACAGGTGCGTTACAGGGCATTCACCATTCCCCCGATCGGCCAAGCTCAAGTGAGCGTCCACAGGATACTGAATCCGCATATCGTCCCAATCCTGATCGCTCAGACAACAATGAACTTCCGTTTGAATGGACTGGAAAGCACGTTCAAACAACATTCTCACCCTCATCTCGTCTCACGGTCCGGAACGTGAACTACGGAAACTTCTGCGGCCACATCTTTGGCAAAGTAGAGATCGTTGCTGGTGCCGAGGGCGATCCCATGCTCGTCGATTGGGAGGTGAAGATGTCCGAAGCGGACCTTGTCGATAGGATCTGGATTGAAGCGAACACCGAGGAGGTCGTGTTGAAGACATCTCATCCGCAAGATAACCGTTGCTGGGGCGAAAGTTACTCCCGTAACCGTTTGAAGATCTCGGCGACGGTTGCTCTTCCCCCGTCGGTCATCCTTCCTTATGTGATGCTGGATTTCCCAGTGCAGTCCATCTATCTCGATTCAGCGGCAGAAATCAGTATCGCCGAAGTCGAGGTGCACAACTCCGCAGGCTCAGTACATGGCTCACGAGCCGGAGTCCCTCCCAAAGTCCTCATGACTACTGGATCAATTCGAGCAAATGCTGGATCAATCTCGGGACATTTCGCATTGGGCTCTGCACTAGATCTGAGGTCCGACGCAGGCAGTATCGACGTGGACATCACCGTCCTCCCACCCTCATCTCACTACAATTACTCGGCGGATCTCAAGACCTTCACCTCCGCTGGTTCAGGTGATATCCGCGTCCGCGGTTCTGCACGCGACGTCCATGCTTTCCATGGTGCGAGCGCTGGATCTTATGCTTTGAGCTATCCTCGTGACTGGCAGGGATCCTTTGATGTGAGCTCAAGGGTTGGGAACGCAATCGCACGGGGTGTCGAAATCGATGGGGATGACAGTATGGGATGGGTTGGGAGGAAGATATGGGGTGGTAGGAGACAGAGGCAAGGGAGGGGGGATGTTGTGGTCAGAGTGCAGACCGGGTCTGTCGACTTTAGTCTGGAGGAGTAAGACAGACTTGTAGTTTATCTGTCGTCACACCATATGAATAACTGTATATCTTAGCAGTCAACACATGGTCAACACAAAAAGTACGCCAATACTGGAGGAAGCAGCACATTCTTCACTTATTGAATTCACGTCTCGCGTCCGCATAGGTGGTCATGGTATCGATATTTTTCATTCTCCTTACACAACCTCTATACCACTTGAAATCCTACACAGCATCAACTCCCACACTTCCAAAATCCTCGCAAAACGAGCGCTTAGTGGGCCTCCTTCTGAGCGCGCTTCAAGTAGGGGTTGCGGGGGTCGTCCTTGTATTGGTCAGCTAGTAAAGGGTATCAGTCAATTGATCTCTAATTCCCGTTTAATCGTGTATCCCAGTGGTTTACTGAGAATCTCGACTCGAGGGGACGGTTGAAAAGGGTACGTACACTTCATCATGGCGTCGGCGATAGAGTTAACACCAAAGACAACGATGGCACCTATGAGTCAAATTAGGACCGCATTCAACAATGGTGTGAGTCAAAAAAAAACAGCATTGAAAGCGATAGATCGCAATCACATCAATGCTGAATTTGAATTGTAGGGGAAGATCGTACCTCCAGCGAAGAAAGGCCACAGAGGGCGGAGGATGGGGGTAGGGTACTTCTTGTAGCCGAACATAGTCTGTTGGATCTGATCAGTACGGTACTGTCGAGAGCCAGTGAGTCGTTCGTTGGTTACCTTTGATATGTGTGACGGGTTGCTGTCTTGCGGGAACGATGAGGTCGGTCGGTCAAAACTGCGCCATGCAGGCTCAGGCAGCTCGGACCTGCGGGGGAAGACGTCCGCTGTCATAAATCGAGAGATGATGAAGGGAAGGAAACCCTTTGGAGAAAGGTTGGTAATGCAATGTTTTTACTGCCTTTGGCCAAGGCGATGGGGGCGTGTAATATCAGCTGGCTCATGTGCACTGTCGTAAGAACGGGGAACAGATCAATGTTGCTTCTTCTCCTGAGACCGATGAAACCCAAACAAAATCCTTAACGCCGAGTGATCCCATGTGCCATGCTATGATTCCGTCTCCAACCCTCTCCTTCACGTGCCGAAGCCTTTCCATCTGCCGTACCCTCATAGGTTTATGCCTTCTTCGCACCTTTGCCTCTCTTCTTCTTATCTCCGTTCGCCGACTCGGCCGTCTTCTTCCGCTTCTTCGTCTTCTTGGCAGCACCATCATCCGACGTTGGCGTTGATGCATCCTTCATCTCCTCGTCCTCCTTCGGCTTCACCACTCCTCTCTCCTCGAACTTCGTATGTGTGCCACTCGCATCCGAACTCTTGCCCTTCTCATTAAGGGCTTGCAGACGTTGTTTCGCACTTGCGCGCTCCTTATCCCTCAACTCGGCACGCTGAGCATCGTATCTGTTATTCCCCGCGAGACCATGTGCGATGAACCGGTTCGCTGCATCCTTATCTAATGGGTTACTTCGCTGTGCTGGCGGGTTTTCTGCGTCCTTGAGCTTTTGAATGTATAGTTTTGCGCGCTGGAGCTCAGTCACGATAGGGTGACCTTTCGTTGCGGTCCCTCTTGTCTTGAGATATGCTGTTTACACGGTTAGCAGGAGGCTTCGTGCGATACACTAGGGTTCAACTGACAGAATATGATTGAATCAATTGCATAGGTCAAAGTCACATATAACTTCCCTCGGTCTAACAAGGGAAGCTTGGATGTTGTCTCGAGTAACGCAGTGGCCGGGGAAGAGGCAGCATGTCCTGTCAGAGGTGCCAGAGTTGCTTCGAGGTTGGCGATCTGGGCAACAAGATTGTTCAAGAGGGGAGTGACATCTGTATCGGCCATTGCGAACGTCTTATAAGTTTCGATATTTTTGACTTTGTCTTCCCATACAGTAATTTCGAGTGGCTAGGGATCACCCCTGCCTCCGCCTGCACGCTGCGCCGAGGGTCGACTTCGAAAAGTCCCGGGTATCGTCGTTGAAGCGGTTAAGTAGACGACATTCCCCGGCCATCCTCGCCACCTCCGGGCCTCTTTTCCGCTGCTGAACTGAGCAATACATCTCGGTGCATCGGCATTTTCGCACTCTTTACACAATCTACGGCATCGAACTCGTTGCTGGACGATAATTCATAGCCGCGAGACCTGTACGATCGATCGGGGAATGCGAGTATAGGCCCGTCTGCAACTGCGACACGCATGGAATGAATAAAATCCATATTCTTGGAGCAGGAAATATTGGCTGCCTAGTAGCTCATTGTTTGAGAGTACCACGGTTACCACCTCATCCGCCGCCACCCAATGTTACGCTATTGCTTCGGAAACAGAAGATGGCGGATGCCCTTCAGCGGCTCGGCGGTATAAAGGTGGACTCGCATGCTGAAGCGATTCTGGGGAACGGGCTTGACGTCGAGGTGAATAATCCGAAAGTCCTGCGCTCTGGACCAAGACGGCCTCATATCAAAAGCTTGATCGTCACGACAAAAGCTATACACGCATTGGAAGCAGTCGAACTTGTCGCTCCCCGACTATCACCATCAAGTACTGTAGTATTGCTACAGAATGGCATGGGTGTACTGGACGAAGTGATACAGTCATTCTGGCCAGATGCGCAGCGAAGGCCAAATTTCGTAGTTGGTACAACTACTCACGCAGTCAAGACTGGAGAGGATCACTTTCATATCAACCATGCTGGATTGGGCAAGGTGTCCCTTGGTATCGTGCCTTCGCCATTCATAGAGTGGCGTGGAAAAGGTCAAATCCCTTCAATTACGGACCTCAAACAAAATCCCAGGACGCAATCTCTGGCATGGACGATTGCGTCCCTTCAGCAAGCGTCAATATTGGGGTGCCACTTGGAGGCATGGGATGTCGCCCAGAACAGTCAGCTTGAGAAACTGATCGTGAACGCCTGTATCAATCCTCTCACGGCACTTTTTAATTGCTTGAATGGTGAGCTTCTAGTCAACAGGCCGTTGTCGGCAATCATACGGACAATTGTCACCGAAGCGATTACTTGCATCATGTCAACACCCCGTCTCAGAGAACTAGCTTCTCGTGACCGGTTTGATCCTGACCGAGTGTATTCAAAGGTCAAAAGCATTGCTAGGTCTACCGCCTTTAATAGGTCATCGATGCTTCAAGATATCGACCGTTCGCGCGATACAGAAATTGATTATATCAACGGTTACATTGTCCGCCTTGGACAAGCCGCAGGCGTAGCTACACCTGTGAACGACTTGATGGTGAATTTAGTGAAAGCGCGGTTTAGACTGAAAACCAGCAGGGATCTTTCTGAAAGAGAAATCTTGGCAGAAGAGGCACGGTTGCAGGATGAAATGTTGCAGGGGAAGGATAGACCCCCGCTAGAAGAGTCGGGGGACACGGATTGGCAGAAGGAATACGCAGAGTTGCAGAAGGCACATGCGGCGTTGCGAGAGGCATATGGAGAGTTGCAGAAGTCACTGCCATCCGGAGTCTAGGAGATACCACGAACGGCTAAGTCTAATATTATGTGGTTGCCCTCATTGTTCCGTAGTGATGCCGTTTCTGTCTATCACGTGTGCGACTTCGTAGGTAACACACCTCTGGTTTCCAGAAGTTCCCGAACTGCAAGGGTGAACGCAGTCTCATCCATACCAGCATCGAGTTCCTCAATTGGCACTGTGACTATGTCCTTGATGTTGCAATGCAGCTTCCGTGCGAGCTCCTTGACAAAGCCACCCTCCACATCGCGAAAAGAGACTTCTCTTCCGAGTTGTTCTTTCATCGTTGTGGTTTGCTTGTCCGGTAAACCGCATGCTACAATCCGCCTGAACCAGTCTAGGTTCGTGTCAATATTCAGAGCAATTCCGTGCGACGTAATATTCCTTCGGACATGAATACCAATGGCAGCAATCTTATGATCCTCATCTGTCCAAACCCCAGTGTTTTCTGTTGTTTGTGCGGAGATAGAATAAGAATTGAAAAGAGATATTAATACCTTTTCCAACATTGAAACGTAGCATCTTGGTGTGATCTGCGGTGTCATCAGAAACAGAGAATAAAGTGGAGTGGAAACGACGTACATTGAATGACTTGAGGTCAATGATAGGGTAGGCAACCATTTGTCCAGGACCATGAAATGTGGTCTGGCCTCCTCGTTGTGCTTCAACAAACTTCGCCTGGCCCAATACACCGCCATTCTCTAGCTCTATGCGCTGCTCTTCACTGACGGTCCCTCTCTCCCTGCGACCACAGGTGTACGTAGGCTCCATCTGCATCGTCATCACTATTGACGGCACGGTTGGTGCTGTATTGAGGCCATTTGCAAAGACGAATGCTGATGGAGAAGCCTTGTAATCTAACAACCGCCTGACAATCAGGTCCTGAGCCGCGCCGGCCTTGAGATACGATATCTGCCCCGGAAAAGATATGTGAAACACTTTTCTTGCAGCCGTGGTGCTGTTAAAACGTTTGAATGTTAAGGGCACGGGTAGGCGAAGCGTTAGTCGCATTGAAGAAGATAATGTGGGTGTGTCTCTGTGTTCAAGTGTATGGGTGAGCTGAGTTGATTGTTCGGCGGGGCGGTTTTGCTGTATGAGTAGACGCTGTGCGGCGTGTTCGTTGTAACGTAGTCTTCCCAAATTTCTATTTTTAGAAACACCAACAACAGATGACCGCACCAATAGTGAATGACCCCAAGACGGAGCACTTACTCGAATGGGTGGCAAGGAATGGTGGCAAGATCAATAAGATTGCTCCATGGGAGTTTGAAGGTCTGTTGTGCCATCTCGAGTCGTCTGACCGTGACTGACGAGTGTATGCAGATACTGGCCGAGGAATGGTGGCTACAGAGCCAATAAAGGTCCGTCAACCAAATTCGAGATATTATCCACTCTTTCTCACCCCTTCAAGTAGCCGCGTGAAGTCCTGATTAGTCTACCTTCATCTTTACTGCTCAACATTCGAACACTGCAATCCCGATATGGCCAGCACCTGAAGCAGCACTCTTTGACCGCGCACCAGCTCTTGGCCTTGCATCTTTATGTCGAACACTCGATGGGACCCGAAAGTACTTTGAGGCCTTACATTAATGCATTACCTCTCGTAGAGGACTTTGCCGGAGCACCGCTATGCTGGGAAGAAGAATGGCGAAAATACTTGTCGAGCGCTGCGCAAAGTAAGCATTCTCTTAAAGACAGCTCTGCTTATCTTCCTAACCGTCTGCTATAGTGTTGTCGGATAAGCAACTGCAGAATTTCGAGAAGGATTACTCGGCCATACAGTCCTTCCTGGAAGCATACCCTGATGTCTGCCTGCCACCATCACGAACGAATCTCGTCTATTGGTGGCTATGTGTGAACACACGCTGTCTATACGCAAAGGTTTCCAACACAAGCGAAGCAGACAACATGACTCTAGCCCCAGTGGTGGACTTCCTGAACCATTCACTTGAGCCCCACGTCGAGATCAAATTGACGCCGTCGTCTTTTCAAGTCATTAGTACACGATCATATCAGCCTGGAGAGCAGGTGTTTTTGAGTTACGGCCAACATCCGAATAGCTTTTTGCAAGTGGAGTATGGATTTGCAGTACCTGGCAACCCGTACAACGAAGTGCGCATAGATGACGAAGTTCTTGCCTTGCTGGGAAAAGAACAGAAGGATTGGTTGGATCGTGAGGGCTATTTCGGTGACTACACAATATCGCAGCATGGGCCGTCTTTCCGAGTCTTGGTAGCTCTGCGGCTGTCACGCATTTCTCCCACGCAGTTGGCACCGGGAACACCCGAACTGAGGCGCCTCAAGCTGTATATGGATGGTATTTCTGAAGGGGAAGCTGATGCTTCAGTTGTGAAGGACAGTTTGAAGCGGATCATGGAGGAGGTCGAGGCAAAGGCAATAATGACGTTGGAGTTTTGTGGTGACAAGGAGACCGTTGCGGCAAACGTCTTGAGCAGGGATACCCAAGATACACTTGCGGTTCTTACGTCATTGAGGGACACGAATGGACCTTGACGTGATATAACTGGTATTTTTGATACATTGGGTCGCTAAGAGTTAGACGGGTCCCAACTACGTTATGATACACCACACACCCGCCTTCCGAGTTTGCCTACTTCAACGGCGAGAAGTCCAATGGCACTAAAATGCGACTTTCCATCTTGTCCATCAACGGCACCGTTTCATGTACAGTTTCAGCCCATCCCTCCATTTGCCAACACTCCTCCCTCTGCTTCTTCCTTGTTTGCAAATTCTCAAACTGCCACAAATGGTGTACGCGATTCAACCTTCCCATCTGAGTAAACCAAGCACCAACAGGCTGCATGACCTGCTTCCTGCACTCCAACCCTCGACGCCAGGCGGTTTCCCACTGCAGGAGGTTACCCGGGCGAAGATCGTACGTGCGAAGTTCAAAGACACCGCCCATGGTGCGAGGAGACGAGGTTGGCCAGAACGCGAATTCTTGCATAAAGTCATTGTGGCGCGAGCTGATGTAAGCGGGAATGGTCTCGAGATAGTCGCTGTACATTGGGTCTTCATTCAACCGGCGGATTGTCTCATGATAGCCAGAGTATCCCTTGTATTCCCAGATATGGATGAACGAGTCGAGTTCTCCGATAACAGTTCGCCATGAGCCGACATGGTGCGCATTATTGGCTGGGTTGGCCGCAAGTTTAGGATAGGTCTTCTCACTTCATGTCGTTGTCAGTACTTGTTCTTGTTCATCACGGGAGAGGACTCGACACGCACATCAACTCAAGGTACTCCTCGACTCTATCAGGTTTCACCTTATGTTCAATAATCTCATGAACGTACTTCCCTCTCCCTAACTTCTTGCTGAACCCTTGCTCCAAGACTTTCGCGTCCTCGTGCGCCTCTGGCGTCCCATAGAGCAAGCTCGAGACGATTCCCGAGCCTTTCTCGCCTGGGTTGGATGGATCATCCGACTTGTTCTTCGTCCATGGGAGGAAATTCCCTAAGTTCGGAAGAGAGGCTTTGCGCTTCGGGAAGAGGTCGGCGGTCTTTGAGGTGAATGGTCGTACAGCGAAAGAAGCTGGCGTCAAGCGAGGGAGAGCGGTTGCAAGTCTGCTGATTGATCTGGATGTTGTCATGTTATACTTCGATGATGGTAGCCGGACTACAGGAGTTGGTAGACGGAGAGTATATAAGGGATGTTGTTGGTTGGATGACGCTGGAGGAGGAGGCCTGGGGGAGCCCTGACGTCGTACGCTGCGGCAGTTGCGATTGGCACACCGCCGTAGCACCACCGCGGTGTGGGGAACCCCGGACGGACGGCCTGCTGTCGATGGACCCCGGGCAACGAAACAAATATACGGAACACGGAGAGATGGAGGGTGAGCTATTCGTGATAGCTGTTGGCTTCCATCACACATACGAGCAGAAAGGATGAGATTGGACAGGATAGGGACGGAGCAGATTTCCGGGCGACAGGATTTATCCATTTGCTGAAAACTAAATAAGAAATCAAACATCACCACCAAGATTGATCCTAACCAAAGACAAGAGACCTCGACACATGCGTAGTCAGCGCCATGCGGAAGCACACTCAAGTCCCATCAACAAACAGAAAACCACCCTGCCACACCGGACAGTTATGACTGACACTGCATCTCAACCACACCTAGCCAGGTAAACGTTCCCAATTAAGGAAACATTTACTGCTTGCGACGGAAAGAGCAGCCCTCGGTCAAGCGGCACTTACCACCAGTGGGCTGGCAGAGAACAGTGGCGCACGAACCGCAAAGGACAACGGTCTGGGCGTGGGAGAAGACCTAAAGGATTGGATTAGTATCGTTGCGAACCGAATCCATGAGCGGGCAGCTCGATGTAGACAGCAAGCGCAACGGGGTGGGAGTTGGACGAGTGGATGGACACAAGCTGGGCGGCTTAGGGAGTATCACCTCCCATAACAGCTGCGCACGCAGTGGTCATCGTCCGCTTTCGCAGACTACACTAATAACATCCTCGTAGTGGCTTTCCTCAAACCAATGAATCCATGCCCAACCATGCCCATCAACTCGTCCGAACCTCCACCTCCGCAACACCGCATATCCACACCGAAACCTCCAAACCTCAACGAATAAAGGGAATACGTACAGTGGTGATGTTGAAGCATCCGGGGCACTTGACGTCCATGAAGAAGGAGCGGGGGCCCTGGACAAGCTGCTTGAGCTTGTGCTGCTTGGCCTCGTGGGCGGGGGAGGGGTTAAGAAGGTCGATAGCGAGAACCTGAAGCACAATGTCAATTATTTAAATCTTTCGAAACTCTGGGTTGCTCGTCGTCGTCCGTCAACACTGTCCCATCGCCCGTCCGGTGTGCATGCAGTCGCCACCCGCACACCAAATCATCGATTCATCCATTCTGATGCCTAACTCCGAGCACACCGAGCAGACAGAGAAACAGCTCCTGACGACGACAACAACCTCATCAGGGAATCTCCGTACCATTTTGACTTATTGATTTCTTGTTGGCTAGGATGAGCGGCGCTGTCGTTCACTTATTTGAGATGCGGGAGTTTTCTGTGGGGACGCGCACGTGCATTAAACAAAGTTTAAAGTGGCAAATAAGAAGGACGAGGAAGAAGGGGCGACAAAAAGGATTGCGATCAAGGGGTGCATTCAACTGGCGCATGATATGGGCGTATGGAAGCGGTAAGGACAACTGCTGATAGGTTGTGCGATAGAAGTCACGCGGGGTGGATGCGGAGTGTGTCGTCTTATTCTGTGTATAGAATATCGTAATGTCCGGGTCTAGATACCGTCAGTATCACGATTTGCCTTTCAAACCGAAGGAGAATATACCTGTAGAGCAACCTCACCACCACACCGGAACCGTCGTTGCCTTCTGGACGGAACTCATGCACGAAGGGTTCGAGTCCCTCTCCTTGATCCAGATACACAACATCAACGCCAACACCCAGCACGCGGACAAGAGCGGCAATCCTTCACTTTGTTAGCATCACTCAAGTAGACAATGCGGCAAAACGTACATGATATGGTCGGCTTCCCTCCCAACAGCCTCCACATACTTCTCACAGAAAGTTCGGAGTGGTTCTTCCAAGAAAGCTTCATAATCCTCCGGATGCAATTTCATGAACGCACTTGCAAGAAATCTGAGGTGGACTACAACAGCGTTACTCTCCTCCGGCGTAGCCATACGTCGTTCTAGATCTTCTTCCACGGCGTGTGGGAGACTTTCTAAGATCTCGTAGGTCACATCGGCGAAATCCTCGTAGGCGATGGGCTCGAAACCAGCTGGGTCGAGAGTAGATTTGGTGATTGATTCGATACGTGAGAGTTCGTTATGAGATGGCCGAGTGAGTATGGACTCGAAGTAAGCCATGGCGAATGCTATGACTTGTTAATGACGTCCCGTGGCCTATGTAGGATGTATGCTTACCGCGGTAAAAGCAGTTTCCATCCCCACGAGTCTTGCGGTAGCTGCTATATTTCTGCGATAGCGCCTACACAGGTTCAGTTCAGCAACTGCCAGTTGGAGATAGGGCACTCCTACGCACCTCGACTTTCAATTGGTATATCAGGCTTGCACACTCAAACTCATCGGCCAGCGCCGAGATATGTTTCTTCTGTCCAACAAGAGGAACATTTTCGCCTTCCTTGTCAACGATGTCTTGCGTCAAAGCCAGGATCTGCTCGTCGGTAAGGTCGTCCATCGATATTGTATTGGTGGTGTACGGGATGTATGCGCGTATCCGCGGAGGTTGAGTGCGGTGGCCATGGAGTGATAGGCTTGCAGCGATATTAAGGGCAAACGGATAAAAGCATTTGCTGTGATGGATGGGCTGTGTTCATCGTTTCATATTACGAATTTACAGAGCTATAACTCCAAATCAAGCAGTTTTCGCCATGAACTTCGAAGGTTTCACCCCTACAAGCAGCTGGTGTGTGTCGTCGCTGCGGCACCGATGTCGGCCGATGTCCTTCTGAACTGTTTAAGGTGAAAAACAAAACTGTACCATACACCTCTACAACACGAATAGCCTGTGAAATTTGGCCGGGGCGGTATTGAAGGCCATTTGAAGTTCCGCTGCACAATGTCACAGCAATGGACGCTCATCATGATCATATGAGCTCGAGCTTGAGATTCATGACGGACCCAGTTTGTCGAATTGTAAACAAGAGACGTTCAGTACCTTGGCCGGTCAGTGCCGGTGTCAGTTTGGGCAAAATATTGGACGACAGTATACTTGTGGTTGCTTAGTGAAGCATTGAGCTTCTTTACCGTGTGACAGAAGATATCGTTGACATTGTTCAGGAAAACGGGTACATATTACAATTGTGCCATACCCCTTTCAGCACCGGCGACGATGGTGTAGTGGTATCATACCTGCTTTGGGTGCAGGTGGTCGTCAGTTCAATCCTGGCTCGTCGCCTTGCTTTTTTTACGTTTTTCATTCTTGAACCCCACTGTAATGCGGCGTGCACATACTTCAATCATGCTTCTCCACTTCATTCACCCGTGCACACCATCTTCATATTATTATCGATCATTTGACGGATATCTCACGCAATCTCACGCTTCTGTTATCGGAACGCAGGCTCATCCCAGGCGCGGGAACAAAAAGCCGCATAAGGCAAGTTGATTCAAACTCTGAATGTTCTTCATTTGAAGCACGTCCGCAGTTATGTAGTTATTATACGGCAGCAATACTGACCTGAAAGACGTCGTCCACGTTCATCATTCCCGTCGCGGTGCCCGTTCTGGTGGTGTAAAAGTGACAAACGCGCGTGCAAGGAAG
Source organism: Saitoella complicata NRRL Y-17804 (assembly GCF_001661265.1). NCBI lineage: Eukaryota > Fungi > Ascomycota > Saitoellomycetes > Saitoellales > Saitoellaceae > Saitoella > Saitoella complicata. The sequence goes on along the minus strand of NW_017567016.1, from coordinate 123,749 downwards.
TCGCCAATACCGAGAAACCACACTCGAGTTTCCCAAGCCCGACATGAAACCAAACGTTGCTAGGCGTGGGCAGCACAATTCACTTCCCGATGATTTTAGGAAGCTTTTTTCTTAGTGTGAATCAGTTTTGAATGCGCCCGGAACACTCACCTTCTGCGTCATTGGTGTAATGGTTAGCATTGAAGCCTTCCAAGCTTTAGTTCCTGGTTCGATTCCTGGATGACGCACTCGTTTTACTTTTTGCACCCTTTCACCCAGTAGTTGTGCATATTCAACTCACATTTGTTATCTCCGCACCCTTCGAAGATACACCTGCTCAATCCCTCCCAGGACCCCCACCTCAACAGCTGCATCCAACTGTGGGGCTCAGATTAAGGTTCTGTCTTTCTGCCTGAGGCTGCGGCGGTTGGCTTATGCAGGTGTGCCAGATCAGCGTCCGTGCAACCCAAGAAAAAAAAAAGTATACCTGGCCAGATTACCATGGTTCGTTTTGGAAAGCTGATCCGTGAGTTTTAACATTCAGTCTCGTCGATCGTCTTCGCTGACCGTGTCGCAGAGGAAAAGCGCAACGAGTTGCCTGAGGACCAGCAACTTGCGATCCTCGATTACAATGGCCTTACCGACTACATCCAGCGCGAGGTTCAGCAGCACTGTATCAGGACTATCGTTCCTGATTCCGATCCTTTCCCTCCAGCGATTTCTGCGCGCTTGAAGGCGTTGGATTATGCGAGCGGCAACTTCTTCGCCAAGCTTGATGAAGAAGCGAAACACCTGAACGAATACTTCAGTCACATTATCCAGAGCATTCAGTCCGAAATCGACAGCGCTCCTCTCGACGACAGCCTTTTCGATTTGGTGCAAAGGGTCACTAAGCTCGAGGAGTTGTTGTTGTTGAACTACACCGCCCTCGCCAAGATCCTCAAGAAGCACGATCGTGCGTCCGGTTTGCACATCTCCCCGGTCTACTTGCACCGCAGCTCAGCAATGTCCTTCTTGAAGTCCGAAGAACTTCAGAAGGCGAAGGAGGCACTTGCTGGCAAGCTCGCGGCGTCTGGTGACGTCGATGGTGCGGATCAGATCATGAGAGATGGCGCATCCTCTCCCGATGTGGAGCCCGCCTCCTTCAAGAACAGCTTGCCTGAAGGCTTCTTCAGTGGTCGGGCAAAGAAGCAGGATGTTCTCCTGCAGATGCGTGGTGACACAGACTTGAAGGCCGTTCAGGTGGTGGTCGACTGCCTCGCCGAGCATGACCTCGAAATCAGGGACTTCACCTTCTCTTGCATTGGCAAGGGTGTCGCCTTCGGTGCCATCGTCGCTCTTCGCTCGACTGATGTCCACGTCTTCAAGGATGTCGTCAGCGCCGCGGAAAAGAACAAGCTCTCCCTCTCCTTCGAGGTCCCCGCACAATCCGAAGAGAACATCCAGGCTGTCTCCGGAAGCCGCATCCACTTCACCGCCACCGTCCTCTCCACCCAAGGTCTTACCCCCAAATTCCTCCAGCAATGGACCACTCTCCTCAGGAAGTACAACGCTGTCATCAACGACATGACCCGACTTACTGAGGCGAACCTCGGTTGTATCGACTACAAGCTCTCCGTGAGCGCAGACTGTGACGTGGTCGCTCTCCGCGAAGAAATCTTTGCGCTTTCTCGTGAGAACGCAACCGATGTCGCTCTCCAAGTCAACGACGTTTTCCGCCGCAACAAGCGTCTCGTTGTTTTCGATATGGACTCTACCCTTATCCAGCAGGAGGTCATCGATGAGATCGCCCGTTATGCTGGTGTGATGGACCAGGTCGCTGCTATCACCGAGTCCGCGATGAACGGTGAGATCGATTTCACGGAATCCTTGAAGCGTCGTGTCGCCCTCCTCAAGGGTTTGCCCGTCTCTGTCTTCGAGGCTGTCCGCCAACGTATCACCTTCACTCCCGGTGCTCATGCCCTCTGCCGCGCCCTCAAGCGTCTCGGCTTCAAGCTCGCTGTCATCTCGGGTGGATTCATCCCCCTTGCCAAATACGTCAAGCACGAACTCGGCCTCGACTACGCCTTCGCCAATCAACTCGCCGTCTCAAACGATGGTCTTACTCTCACCGGTGAAACATTCGGCGCGATCGTTAACGGTGAGCGCAAGGCAGAGTTGTTGGAGGTTATCGCGCAGGCCGAGGGCGTAGAGTTGGAACAGACAGTCGCTGTCGGAGACGGTGCGAATGATTTGTGGATGTTGGCGAAGGCTGGGTTGGGTGTTGCGTTTAATGCGAAGCCGAGGGTGCAGCAGATGGCGCCGGCGAGGATTAACGAGAAGAGCTTGCAGACGATTTTGTATTTGCTTGGGTACAGCGACTCCGAGCAGGCCGAGGTTCTGTCTCGACCATAAACTGCTGTTATGTGGAAGAATTAACGATGGATGAGGATGAGAGTGCGTGAAAAAGGTAGATGGGAACCAGGGGCATGGCCATGGCATGGGAATAGAGCTATTTATTGTGCGTGTGCGTGGATTCGTTCGTTATACCAGTTTTTTGTGTAAGTTATGTGCTGCTATTTTGTCTCTGGTCTTTCTCTTTCAAGACGCGAGCGCCCCGCCATCGGGGGCAGCGGACTGATCCTCATTTCCCTGTCCCTTATCAACACCAACCTTTGCCAAAATATTGCTAGGACCTTCCTTCTTGACCTTCTCCATCTCCACCTCGCTCTTGACGAGCAGCATACCAACCATCGCAGTCGAGTTAAAACTTAATCCATCCCAACCCTCGTTTACCCGTGGTGCCATGAACATCCAGTCACGAGTCATGCAGACATTGTAGGAGATAGTCTTGCAATCGGCCATGCGACATGCCTGAATCGTCGGCGAGAGGAGGTGGACGTAAATCTCTGCAAGATCATCAGGTGTCGGGTTCCGTGGGATAGGAAGGATGAAGTGCTCGAAGGAGATAGCGTCATGCTGTAACAGCTGCCCAAGCCCTGGACCATTCGAAGACTGCGCCCTCACGATATCGTCCGGGAAGGGGGTGAACTCATCCGCAGATGGCAGAGGGATGAATTGGACGTGCTTGTGTCCTTGACTCGCTCCCGAGGCTGGACCGCAATTGTAGAACGCCATGTGCTTACTCCTCAGACCCTCGAAGCACTTCCAGATTGCCTCGAGGTCAGCGGGGTTCAGAGGTTTTGTTTGGTCTTCGTATGCTTTGGTGATTAACAGGAAATGTCTTGGAACAATGCAGAACTTGTTGAGGACAACGGTGTGCTTCGGTTCCATCTCCTGTACAAAAAGAGCGGGGTTTGGTGGGAGGAAGGGGTTGAAGGGCTTTCCATCGGTCTTCTCCTTGTCGATATCCTTCTTTTCTGGCTTCGTTGCCAGGCCGGGTGCACAGCGGATGGAGTACTGTATCAGAGCATGTCAGTATTGTCAGAGCGACGTGCGTGACTCGCTTGCAATACCTTCACACGGTTCTCCTCGACAACACCGACACTAGACTCAGTGAAGACGAGCTCTCCAGAAGCTGCCACACATTGATTAGTCCGAGCCTGGCCCGTTGAACGCCGAACTTACCCAGGGCTTCATCGTACTTGGCCTTAACAAGATCCTCGAGTGTAGACATTGGCTGTGAAGTATTGAGAGATCGCAAGTGAGGAACTGGGTGACGGCAGTTTAAATAGAGAGAAGGAGCTGCTGTTCGAGAGGTTCTGTAAACGATGTGGAAATATCTTTGCATTCACCGTCAACTTTTTACGACCTCGACCCGAGATGCAGCACGATGCACGCGACGCAACCGTGCGTACGAAAAGTACGAGTCGTACGTGAACCCTGCGAAAAGCAAAAACAGAACCCGTTCAGCATGCCTTCGACATTCGCTACATCCCTGCTGGTAGGTGGAGCTTGACCTATCTGTCTTTCAATGGTCGTTAATTGATACCTACAGGCAGGCGCAGCGGCTGGAACCGCCGTCGATCTCTCTCTCTTCCCCCTCGACACCCTCAAGACCCGTCTCCAAGCAAAAGGAGGATTCTTCGCCAACGGAGGATGGAGCGGAGTCTACAAGGGCATTGGAAGTGTCGTAGCCGGTAGCGCACCATCTGGTACGCTCATCCTTGATCCGGCATGACTACTTCTTCTGATCTTGATCTGACTCGTCCCGAACAGCCGCTCTCTTCTTCGTCACATACGAGGAATCAAAGAAGATTTTTACACCAATATTCACATCCTACCCAGCAATCGCACACATGATCTCCGCCTCCATCGCCGAGACAGCAGCTTGCGCCGTCCGTGTCCCAACAGAGATCATCAAACAGCGTGCACAAGCATCGCAATTCGCTTCCTCCCTCGAGGCTCTCCGCGCGGTTCTCGCCAGCCCAGAAGGAGTGTTTGGATTATACAGAGGATGGGGATCGACGTTGTTCCGTGAGATTCCATTCACGATTATTCAGTTTCCGATATATGAAGCCGCGAAGTCATGGAGAGCGAAAGCGACGAATCGGGAGAAGGTCAGTCCTGGTGAGGCTGCGGTGATTGGAAGTATGGCGGGTGGGTTTGCGGCGGCGTGTACTACACCGTTTGATGTTATTAAGACACGTCTTATGTTGGCGAAAGAGAAGCATGGGATTTTTGAGATGGCCGGGAAGATCATGAAGGAGGAAGGGCCTAAAGCATTCTTGAAGGGGATCGGACCGAGAGTTACCTGGATCAGTATTGGTGGATCTATTTTCTTGGGCGTGTACGAGGCGGTAAAGGATGCACTCTCGACAGCATAGATTATATAGCATAGTAGACAAACACGATCATATTAAATCCACCCCCGAACGACCCCAGATGCAGGTAACGCAACTCCGCATGAAAAAAACCTGTATGTGAACCCCATGGGAAGCAAAAGAAAACCAATGCCAGTACCGCTTCGCCCTTTTATGCTTCTTGGGAATGCGATACCTTGCTCCGCCGTATCCCGTTCGTAGCAGGTCTCACTGCCTTAAATGACTGGCAACCATCCTCAAGCGGAGTATAGCAGCTTGCCTGGAGAAATATGTTTGCATTGCAGTTTCGTGTAGATATTCAAAGTGTTCATGATCGTGCCGTTCCTGTGGTGGGCGTGCTGCGATTTGCAAACGACCGACTCTCTCCTGGGTCATTGCGGTATTCTCAGCGGCGTACAGCTGAGGTAGGGAGCCACCACCAATGAAGTCTCGTGATGATGGAGACATGAATCAATCTAGTAATTGTCAGAGTCAGTCCGCTGCTCGTCGGTGCACGTCTCGGGGTCTGAGCGTGAGATCATAGAAAAGCTGGAGCGAAGCAAAACAACATGCGTCATCCAGGAATCGAACCAGGAACTAAAGCTTGGAAGGCTTCAATGCTAACCATTACACCAATGACGCAGAACTTACGTTGTTTTTGACTCATCACTGTCAATTATATCAGAATCAACCGGCTCATCATTGACTTACCATTTATCCGAATATCTGCCGTATGTTCCCTAAAGAATCATCCGACAAACCCCTGCGGACGGGCCGTTAGCTGTCAGAAGCGGCCGCCCTTCTCACCGGCCGTTCGAATTGACCGGACCGCGCTGGTATCATGAACTCTTCTCCGAAGGTACTGGCAAAGAACAGTCAACTGCGGTACACTCCGATTTCTGCTGAGTGTACCATCGTTCTTCACAATCATGATACTCGGCGTGTCTCATCTAGAGCCGTAACACTCGGACTGCGACTGAGGTAATATACGATATAGTCCAGCAATATCCGGATCCCCAACCAACTGCAAATGGGTCTGAGGCCGGAAGCTTTTTCGAGGGATACAAGTGTAACGCTTGTGAACGAGTACCTCATATTGCAGCTGTTAGCTGTCGTTGATAAGGCCGGAAAACAGGAGGAAAAATGTGACACTCAAATCTACACCGCGGGGACCGGATGAATGCCAGCAATATCGAACCTCCTCGGCAAACTTTAATATATTGACAGACTCGGCAAGGGGGTGGGATAGCCGGTAAAATTGCCTCGAGTACCTAGATGGATGATTGATGGCCAGCGGGCCATGGTTCGGTGTTGTCTCATACCTCAGATTTCCATTCTTCGAAAGTACGGGAGAAGGCGATTGCTGATCTCCCAAGGTTCCAAGGCTTGTCAGCTGGTCCATCATTCTTTCGAAAGGGTAGCAGTCCCGGTGCCGGTGTAAGGAAGTCTGGTTGCTTGCTTGCTTGCCGTTGCTGCCAGCTGCCTGCTGCCATATCACGGGAGCGGTTCACGTCCGGAGATATCTCGCTAACCTTACTCCTTCCCCCATTGCAAGTGAACCGGTCAACCAGCTGCAATTCCAATTGCCAGACATCACTCGCCAATTCCAGTTGAACCTTGGTGCAATTGGGTTCACACAATCGCTGGTTCACTACGGGTGATCGACTGTCACACCACACCATAAACCTCAAACAGCCCATATTTTGACTTCGCAACTTTTTTTTGGCCAAAAAGGCAGCAGGTGTTAGCGATGCAAGAGCCTTCGCCAAGCTCAAGGTCCTCGATGCAATATGCATATTCAACGACTCCTTCTCAGCAACAGCGTCAGTCGGTGAACCATGGCCAAGCCAACCCCGATTACTCGCAAGACCCAATACCAGTACCTGTACCGCGACACCAGCACCAGTTACAAGGCTACTCCGACGACCATGGCTCACCTACCAACCAGCCTGATGCCGTTCCGTCCCAATCGTCCAGTCTCGCTTCGCAGGGCTTAGGATACGGGTTCGATGGTCCAACTACACATCCTGCTGGCATGGAGAATCCTTTTCAGAGAACTCCGCAGGAGCAGACGTATACATGGGCAACGACCACCTTTCCGCAGACACAAACACGCATGCGGAGCGTGACGAGTCCTGTCTCGATGGATTCTTTTGCAGCGTACCAACCAACTGCACTCGACGCTAGCGCTGTCAACCAAATGGAGACCCCGACGTCCGGATCCTCTCACCTGCGGAACACCTCCGACAACTCGCTCTCCCGTCCCGGTCTACGACGATACGTCTCCGGTCCCAACACCGTCCAATCGCTTGGTCGTCATTCCAGTCAAGCTGCCGAAATGCGTCTACAGCCATTCACGATGACACCTACACGACCGACCGCAATGGAGCTATTCCAGTCTCCGGGGATGAGTTTCGCGTCTAGCTCGAAGCATAGCGGGGAGCGGACACCGGAGACGCCGAGTCCAAGGAGGTTGAAAAGAGTCAAGTCAACGCCATACCTCGCCCTATCACCAGACTCCCCCCTCGCTCGCTCCTCCGAAACCGCCGACCTCTCCCCCCAAGAAGAAGAAGCACCCTCACCAACCCCAACCTTCACCAACCCGACCGACATCGCCCCCGAAATCAAACGTGCCCGCGCAGTCTCCGAACACCGCCGCCGCATGGACCTCAAATCCTCCTTCGAGCGTCTCCGCCAAATCCTACAAATCCCACAACCGCGGATGGGGAAGAGGGATATTGTGGAGTATGCGTGTAAGGAGTTTGAGAAGATGAATGAGAGGCAGAGGGAGTTGGTTGAGGAAGTGGAGGGGTTGAGGGGGGAGAATGAGGTCTTGAGGGGGAGTGTTGGAATGTGGCAGCAGATGCGGATGAACCAGGGAAGTGGACTTGCGGGAGCAGGTCTGGCGGGGGTAGGAAGAGGCCTAGGAGGAGCAGGCCAAGGAGGCGATGAGAGTATGACTCCGCCGGGTGTGATTCGACCGCCGGAGACGGGAGCGGAGACGGGAATGTTGGGGAGCTATCCGCCGCCACAGACAATCACTGCTTCTTTACGTGCTCAACAGGCTCAACATGCTCAACATGCCCAAGTCGCAGATTGGGTCCATCAGCAATTGCCTCGGCAGAATCAGATGCAGCAGGGAAGTGAGATACAAGTGCTAGCGTCGCCGACTGGTCATGTACCGGTCACACTCTACAGACGGCAGCAGCAGCAGGAGGCTATGGTGGGAACGACGGCACAGTGGAATTCGCCTCCGTATGTCAGGCCGGCGGCGGGTACGACGGCATTGGGGATGGCTAGGGGTAACAGCGGAGAAAATACGGAGAAGGAGGAATAGTATTACTAAGAGTTGTGGTTTTTTGGGTGGTGATTTGCATTGCAAAGTACACGTCGCTATAACTAATTGGGTTGCATCTTAGCTTGGGTCGCAAGACATCCATATGGAAGTTATGAAAAAAGAGCATCTATACAAAAGCTTTTGGTCTTTTTTTCGTTAGGACAATGTATTCGCATTTTCGCCTGTACCTATCCTTATTTTTGATCGACTCGCATCCGTCACGCCCTCGATACACCGCAGGGCTCGGGCCGCAATGTAGTAGAATACGAGGGTAAGGAAGTCTCAAGGTTCAGTCAATCTCGCAAGGACATGCTCAGAGATGTCAGGCTACAAAGTAAATCTACGTTACACCGATGCCCAACAACTTCGATGGATAGAAGACAGACACAGATGGGAAGAGACGGAACAGCGGGGCAAACTGTTCCATCACACGTAAACGCGCTAGCGCCAAACCTTGATTCGAACAACCTCTGGCTTCGTTGGAACGTTCACTCAGGGTATTCTGCTGGTTTGTAAGAGTCTTTTTGTCGATATCAACATCCCATCCAAAACCTACACCTACCCCTACAAGTTAATCGAACGTTAACGGACGGGGAGATCGCGCTCCACTCTTCATATCTCGAACATCACACCAAGCCCAACACGCTCCCCATCGCATCAGCAGTCTACACACAGACCTCCTAACCAACATCCATCAAATTCGTAACGGCACACAGGCCGCTTTTGACGTCGTGTTGTCTCTTCGGCATCGTCCATGTCCCACCTACCTGCAACCGAACCTCGAATTCGATAACACAACCTTGCTCAACTTACCCCTCCCAACCCATTTGAACGGAGCTCAGCAGACTCAGATGTTTGAGACCATGCAACTTTCACGTTCAGGGGGTGATTACCTCAGCTCTTTCGTTTGCATTCGAAACTGCTGAGGTTGAACCTTGGTCTTGGTTTAAAAGGCCGTCCATCTCCCACCCCCCGGACACTCCTCACGACGTTACGCTTTCAGCCACTCGTCATCACTCTCTGGTAGGTGAGCTTTCTTGGCAGATACACTTTGCACAACAACTGTCAGCTACAGCTATACACGAGGTACCTGTCATACTCTCTCCCTTTCCACTCGTTATCCCTGCTAACATATTATTGCAGAAAGACAACAGCAATGAACCCCCAAACAGCAACCCCCATCGTCCCCGCCCTCCCCCGTGGCCGTTCACGCGGTCCCTCGTCCTCCTCAACCTCCTCCGACGTCTCCACCCCCGACGACGTTTTCCTCACTCCTATCAAGCACCATGGCGGCAATATCCCCGACACCCCGCCCACCACCGTCGGACAAACCCACAAGAAGTCATCCTCGTTGGCGAATGTGTTGAGGACTCCGAGTTCGCCAACGCCGAGTCCGAAGAGGAGGACGACGGTGCATGAGACGGATGAGGTGTTGCCGCCTGTGTTTGCTTTGAACACATCCGGTAGCGAGAAGGATGATGTTGTCAACAAGGACCTCGACAGTGAGGGAGAAATTACATCCGACGGCGAACTCCTCGACGCCAAATACCAAATCCCCGCCACCCGCACAGCTCAATCCCCTCCCAAGAGTGACCGCCCGAAACCCTCCGCCTGCCTTTTCGTTGCATCCCTCGCTGCCTCCCGCACAGACGAACAACTCCTCGCCTCCGTCTCCGCCCACTTCGCAAAATGGGGTCCCCCCCTCCACGTCAAAGTCCTCAAAGACCCCCTCCAGCGCCCTTACGCCTTCGTCCAGTTCTCAAACGACGAAGAAGCTACTCGCGCCATGACAGAAGCCCACAACACCGTCGTCGATGGTCGCCATATCCGCGTCGAGAAAGCGAGGGTGAACCGTACCATTTGGATCACGAGGCAGAACTTAAGGGGCGTTGGAGATGGTGAGGTTAGGGGATTGCTTGAGCCGTTTGGTGAGTTGGAGGAGGTTGTTGCGCCGCCTACTGTTGGACGTAATGTCCGCAGGGGGTGTTTTGCGAGGTTTGTGTATCGTGAGGATGCTATCTCCGCATACACAAATCTTCGCCGCTCGAATGCTTGGATGGTTGAGTGGGCCCAGAACTTGGATCAGGATATGATTGAGAAGGTTCGTAACGTGCCTATTGACACCAAGGGGATTTACATTGGTGGCTTGCCTCCGTCGACGGTGACGAAGGATGCGGTTCTTGCAAGGTTTGGACAGTATGGCAAGATCATCGATTGCAATGTCGTTACTTCCTCCAACAAGACTGGCGGTGGTACGAAGGCTTTCGCGTTTGTGCAGTACGAAACGGATGAGGATGCTGCCGCGGCTGTGAAGAAGGAGAACCGTGCCACGCTCATGGACTCCATCATCCGTGTCCAACATCGCGAACTCCATGACCGTGTCGTGAGGAACGCACTCGCCTACACTCCCCGCCCTGCTCCTCCTCCCATTCCCGGACTCAACGGCTACAGGATGGGTCGTGCCGCTTCCCTCCCCGGCACCCTCGCCCCCACATTCTTCCAAGGTCCTCAAGGCCCGGCCGGAGTTCCCATGTATGGTGACTTCTTTGCTGCCATGGCTGCTTATGCCGCCGCTGCCCAGGCTACCGCGATGTCTATGTCCATGTCGCAGCAATCTGCCGGAACCCCGCCCATGTCTATCCCGGGCCATGGTATGCCGGGTGGGAGACCCATGGAGCACACTCGTTCCTTCGATATGGATGCTGGCCCGATGTTTCATCCGCACGGACATCACTTGAACCATGGCAACATGTTCGGTGCGCCGGGTGATGCGTCCGCCAACAGTCCCGTCGAGTTGCCACACTTTATCTGGCCCGGACCTGGGACGCCTGGAGGACCTGGTCACGCTGTTCCGATGGGTCCGGGGATGAACCACGGACATGGTGGTATGGGACCGGGTGCTGGCCATGGTCATGGAGATGGACTTGCGCAGTTGAGTAATCAGGCTGTTCCAGAGCCTCAGGCTGGGAAGCTGCCGAACTTGAAGTTTGATACTGCGCTTGGGAGGTTCGTTGTTGTCAATGAAGGTGCGCATGCTGGGAGGGTCTGAAGTTGACATCGATGTCGACGTCGCTGGAAGCATATGCTGGGTTTAGGTCATGTTTGCGAAGGTTTGAATCATTATATCGAGTGAGCGTGGAGGAGAAGCTCAAGGGATAGCATATCGGTTTGTCTTTCTTTTCTTTCTTTTACTATTGCTACGCGGTTTCTTCTGATTTCCCAGGCTTCGTTGACTTGTCTACCGTGTATTGCTGGTTAATGCCGAGACTTGATCGAGCTTGCTATTGAATACTCTTGTTGAATACTATACCGTTCCTTCAAATATATCCAGGTAAAAGACTCTCGAAGAGAGTTCGCACGTTCCGTGACTTTCGGCTGGGGGTTGACTGATCTCTGTGGCTTAACCGACGTCCGAGATCCCTGAAGCCCGGAATCTCCCCAGACGATACATATACGACCAAGAGCACCACCATAGCCAGCATCCGTTGAGCGGACGATACGATACGATAAACTCTCTCTTCAAGGTACTGCGACCGCTCTCACGTAGGCGTTTGCCCTGTCCACAGCAGATCAACGCGATCATGGCGACCGTTCACACCAAATCCCCGCGGATGCGACCGACGATCCCTAAGTCACCACTCCTTCGCCCGTCAAATTCTGCACCACCAAGACTCCTCCGTCGCTCATCTAGTCATGGTTCCTCAGGTTCCGATGAGGGCGAAGTCGATGAGACGGTTCCAGAATGCGACATCACCTTGGATAATGAAGCAGCTCCATACGAGTTCTCTTTTGCAGTGCTGTCAATCCTCCACAAACTACAGGTTCCTATATGGAGACATCTACCGCATTCGGCGGCGAAGAGCACCACTTGTACACGTATTTCGGGAGCACTAACGAACGCGGTGTACCTCGTCAAACCACCAGACAACCCGGTCCTTCCGGATCACGCTTTCAACCCGCCGCCCAAGCTTTTGCTCCGTGTCTATGGCCCGAGAGTGGCTCATCTTATCGATCGACCGGCTGAGCTTGGAATGGTTGCTAGATTAAGCAGGCAGCGCATCGGTCCCAGATTACTGGGTATCTTCGCCAACGGCCGCTTCGAGCAGTGGCTCGAAAGTGAACCCTTAACCAAGGAAAGTATGAGAGAACCTACAACTTCAGAGTGGATCGCGCGCCGTATGAAGGAGTTACACGAAGGCATCAGTCTTGAGCAAGAAGAGAAGGCAGGTGGAGCAGCAGTCTGGAAGAATTGGGATAAATGGCTCGCAAAGGCATACGAAGTCATCGCTCAACGCCGCGCATCATCATGCCCCCACATTACCGGCCGCTCCGGTCTTGCCATCGGCACGAAATGGGAAGAGTTTGTGGATGCCGTCGCAAAGTACCGTGAATGGCTCTACTCCACATCAACCGACCAGACCCTCGTCTTCGCCCACAACGACACGCAGTACGGTAACCTCCTCCGACTTGCACGTCCACCATCAAGCGCCCTCAAACCCTCCCGTGCACACCGCCAACTTGTCGTAATCGATTTCGAATATTCCGGACCAAGTCCACGGGCATACGACGTCGCTAACCACTTCTGCGAATGGATGGCCGACTACCACTGTTCAACCCCCCACTTCATGGACGAGAAACGGTATCCGACGGCGGAGGAGCAAGCGAGGTTCTACAAAGCCTATGCGGAACACATGGCAACCACACCCAGGCTCTCCGAGTTCTCACTCGATGGACCGGTCGACACGACCTCCAAAAACACCATCATCGAAACCCAAATCGAAAAACTGGAACGCGAAGTCAAGGTATGGCGTGCTGCATCACACGCGCAGTGGGCGATATGGGGTGTCATCCAGGCTGTGACCGAGACACCTGCTATTTCGTCTGATCCTGCACACCCTGAAGATGGAGAGTGGAATGATGTGCATGAGGTTGCAGAGGAGGAAGAGTTTGATTACTTGGCGTATGCTGATCAGAGAATGAGATTGTTTTGGGGTGATATGGTGGAGCTAGGATTAGCGGAAGGAGGCTCTTATCCATGGGAGGTCAAGAAGATTATGGATTAACTGCTAGCACGGGAGACGACCGCGTAGGCTTGCTTTAATGCAGAGATCCAGGTGGTTACGATAGCCTATTATAGCATAGACAGAATGAATAACTCACCTCTACTTCAAGTCATCTATGCATGGGCGTAACAGTACCACGATGGTACGCATGACAAGGGACAAGCACAATAACGTACAAATGAGAATACTCTTTCTTCACCTATCTAAACACAACATGCCAAACAAAATTTGCCTTCCAAAATCGAAACTCCTTTTTTACCGTTCTTCTTTGCACAAACCATCCCTTTCCTGCTTCATCTATCTTTCCTTCTCAATGCAACTCATTTAAAGAGCAAGGAGACCGTCAGACTCCAACAACAACAAAATCTGGTGAACAGCAGAGTGAACATCCAGCTTGCTCATGTCAACAACCAACTGAGCATCAGCAGGGGCCTCGTAAGCCTGGTCAACACCAGTGAAACCCTTAATCTCTCCAGCGCGAGCACGCTTGTACAAACCACGACGGTCAGTCTTCTCACAGTACTCGAGAGGAGTAGCAACGTGGATCAAATAGAAAGAACCAGAAGCCTCGACGGTAGCGCGAGCAGTCTTGCGGGAGTCGTCGAAGGGAGCGGTGGGGGAGGCGACGACAGCGGCACCGGCGCGGGTAAGCTCGGAAGCGACGAACGCGATACGCTGGACGTTCTTGTAGCGGTCCTCACGGGAGAAACCGAGTTCGGCAGAGAGCTCGTGACGGACGGTCTCACCCAGGAGAAGGGTGACGGAACGACCGGCCTGCTGGTTAAGGGAGACCTGGAGGGCACGAGCGATGGTGTCCTTGCCAGAGTTGTGGTGTCCGGTCAACATGATGGTAAAACCCTGCTGGTTGCGGGGAGGGTGGGACTCGCGGAGCACGCGGACAACCTCGGGGTAGGAGAACCACTCGGGGATGGGAAGACCGTTACGGAGACGGCGACGGAGCTCAGTACCGGAGATATCGAGGGTCTGCACACCGGCGGGAACCTGGTCCTTGGGCATGTACTCATCCTTCTCGGGAAGGTAAGTCATCTGCAAGAAAGGAACGACCTCAATACCGAGCTCGTCACGGTATTTCTCGACGAGGTCCTGGGCGTCGTAAGGACCGTAGAAGTCCTGACCCTGGGAGTTCTTACCGGGACCGGCGTGGTCACGACCGACGATGAAGTGGGTGGCACCGTAGTTCTTACGGATGATGGCGTGCCAGACAGCCTCACGGGGACCAGCCATACGCATAGCGAGGGGGAGGAGGGCAAGAACGGCCATGCCGTTAGGGTAACGGGGCATGAGGGCCTTGTAGACACGGACACGGGTGTAGTGGTCAATGTCTCCAGGCTTGGTAAGACCGACGACGGGGTGGATGAGGACGTTAGCCTGGCGCTGACGGGCGGCACGGACGGTAAGCTCACGGTGAGCACGGTGCATGGGGTTACGGGTCTGGAAAGCGACCACGCGCTGCCAGTGGAGCTTGGCGAAGTGAGCGCGGAGCTCGGCGGGGGTGTAACGGGACTCGACGTAGTCGTGGTGGGAGGGGGGGTTAACGGCCTGGACCTTTCCACCGACGTAGAACTCGCCGGTGGAGTTGTGGAGGTAGGTAACGGCGGGGTGAGCAAAGTCGTTGGCACCGAAAACCTTGACGGCCTCGTTCTCCTTGTTGGGCTTGTAGATGTCGTCGATGGTCAAGATGGCCAAAGGAGCATCATCACGAAGATCGCGGAGGGTAACGCGCTTGCCGGGAGCGAGCTGGAGCTGGTCAATCTGGGCCTGGGAAACGTCGAGGGTAATGGGCATGGAGAAAAGGGTACCGTCAGCCAAACGGAGGTTCTCGACGACACCATCGTAGTCGGCCTGGTTCATGAAACCCTCGAGAGGAGAGAAACCACCGCAGATGATCAACTCCAAATCACAGAGCTGACGCTCGGTGAGGATGATGTCGGGAAGGGAAGCAGACTCCTCGGTGAGCTGGGCGCGGATGGGAGCATCGCGAGCGACGAGGTCCTTGAGGACGTTGTTGGGGCCGTGAGGAGGGTTAGACATCTTTGATCTGTATCTGTAGCGAGTCAGCGGGGGATCGCGGAGGATCTTAAATAGAGAAGGACGTACACGGAGGATGTGCGAAGCTGAGGTAAATCAATCAATCTCCGTTTCTTCTCGAGGAAGTCGCTTCGACGGGCGCCGCGGGGACTTTTTAGGTGCAGCCACCTGAGCACGCAATTACCTATGATCCGGGAGTAGACGATACGAGTAGAAGCGGAGAAGATCACGTAATTGCACAGCTTCTAATCAACTCAGCCTCCATGTTCTCCTTCCACTTTTCTTGCCCGTCACCGTACAGCACGCATCACCCCACATGAAATTACACCCGTATCGATGTCACCGACTCTCGCCTCCTCGCACCCAAGTGATCAAAGCCCCATATATTCGCAATGCCCAAACTCGTTCAACCAATCAGTCTCTACCGCTCTCTCCTCCGCGCAGCCCACTCCTTCTCAGCCTACAACTTTCGCGACTACGCCCTCCGCCGCACGAAGGATGCCTTCCGGGCGAATCGTGATTTGTTTGGTGAAGCAAGAGATAAGGCGCTGCAGACGGGTGCGAATGAACTGAAGAGGATGAAGAGGCAGGCTGCTATTAGTGGGATGTACCAAACTGATCGGTTGGTTGTCGAGGTGGGTTCAGCTGTCAGAAAGAGCAGAGAACAGGGCTAACGATTGTGTAGGGTGGTCTGGAAGGAAAGGACAAGGGTGGTCGGGCACGAGTTAAGGACCAGGGATGGGATTAAGCTGTCGATCTCAAACCGGCAAAAGGACGCTGTCAGTGCCGTGAGAAAGAGGCCGGACATTGTTGCGTCGGTACTTATACGAAGAGAGGCTCACGAAAGAATTTCTCACATTCATTTACGATTTGAAGTTCTAAAGACAGAGTGGGCAAAAGGAGTTTCTTGGGGTTTCGTCATCAATATCAATTTTGTCAGTGTTTTTGTAACTTGTACGTCTGTGTATGACATGCATGTCCCCAAGAGTGGAGTACGTCATGTGCTGGTGCTTCAATTCCCTTGCGTCAGACACAACTTTGACGCCTTTGCCTCAGTTGCAGAAGGTCTATCTAATCCTTCAACGCCTTGCGAATGTCTCGTGCCTTCTTGACCTCCTTTGCCTTCGCAACCATATCACCCATGTTACCGACATTCCATCCCATAGCTACACAAACTCGTTAGCACATCTTCTCACGACGGCCTCAGCCCATTCTGCCCGAGGAATCCCATACTGGGAGCCCTAAACACGGCAGATGGGCGATATAAATGGTGATGACATACCTCTCAACCGCTTCACAATCCCCGGCGTAATCGCCGCCGTCGCCGGCACCCTGAACACAATCAACAGCTTATGCACTCCGTAAGCAACCACCGCCTCCGTCCACCAACTCCCTCCACTGCTCCCCCCATCCTCCTCCTCCACATCTGTCTTCGGCTCCTTTTCAAAACCCGTCCATTCTTTGAGGTGGTGGAGCAAGATCCGCTCGTAATGAGATATCTGCTCGGCACCGATGGTGTGTACGGCAAGGAAGCAAATGGGATAATCGAGAGCGGAGAGGGCCATGTACACTGCAAAGGCCGACCAGCCATATTTTTTAGAGAGATCTTTGAGGCGGCCGGAGAGGCCTGAAGAAGGTTTTTCGGGGTTAGGTTCGGGTTTTGCTTGTGAGTGGTTAAAACGTGGCCGAGCTTGTTTGTAGCCGGTTGTGAAGGGAGATTGAATGGTCCGTGGACGTGCTGTGCTCCGGATTGTGGTTGTGAATGTACGTGATGATGCTGCTACCTGTCGTGCAGCTAGGCGGAAGAACGGTAGACGGAGAGATGCCATCTTGGTGGGAAGAAGATCGAGGAGGTCCAACGTTCTCGAGCTCGGCAGTTACATATACGAGATGCAAGGCACCGCTGGGGTTGGCGAGTGGTGCGGGTGATCGTGGGGAGATGGACTGGAGGGTTGCCAGTGACAGATGATGATGATAGCTCCCCGCTGCTTGTAAAAAGGAAATGTACGTTGTACGATCCGTCATCTCCCAGTCCTTCGAGGGCTGTTAGGGTTCAGCGCGCTTCACCGACGTCCCCGCTGCGCCCGCTCCCACCAGCCACACGAAATTGGCAGGCCGCACCTCCAATTTGCCCTTTCTGCTCGGACCAGTGTGGTAACCACCTTCAACACAACAATCCGGCAAGATGACCAAGGGTACCCAGTCGTTCGGTAAGAGGTCAGTCTAGATCTCTGTCCCGTCATCAGCTATCTCGTTCCAATTTCTTCCGGGAAAAAGGACTTGTGCGCTCGATGTTTCGGTGACCGCGTGGAAGAGCTGTGCTCTGACGCATTTTCCCTAGGCACAACAAGTCCCACGTCCTTTGCCGCCGTTGCGGTCGTCGTTCCTTCCACGTCCAGAAGCACACCTGTTCTTCCTGTGGATACCCCGCTGCCAAGACCAGGAAGTGTAAGTTCTGACCCAGCCTTGCGCATTCTTGTAGTGCGCAGGGTTCAATTGCTTTTCTTGCGATAATTGCTAACATCGTGTGTAGTCAACTGGTCTGACAAGGGCAAGCGCAGAAAGACCACTGGTACCGGTCGCATGTCCCACTTGAAGGACGTCTACCGTCGCTTCCAGAACGGCTTCCAGGAGGGTCAGGCCAAGAAGGCCGGCTCCGCCAAGGCTGAGGCTACCGCTTAAGCGACCTGAATCTCTTCCTGTGATGAGGGTGGTTCGCTAAAACAAAACAAGTCGGGGTGGAAAGGAGTTCGGGCGTGTGTGTGGGATGTGACTTCCGGTCGTCTTGGGCTTTTCTGGGATTGCTGCAGTTTTTTGGGTTCGATGTGCTTCGAATTGGAGTTTTGCATTTTACTACGAGGCATCTCAATTGAACTTGAGCTGTGCCCGGCTCCTGCTTTCCCTTGAATCGACTGTCCATGTCCATGTCAATGTCCATCCGTTTCTGTAAAAATAAAGGTCAATTAAGGATTAAGTTGATGGACTTCGGCTGCGGCCCGTGCGCGAGTGATGCACCCGCTTCGGGTCGGCGCCCAGTGTAAAGGGTAAACGTGTCATTATCGACGAACCGTCACGACCATATAACCCCTCTGATCCGTACGTGTTCTCTCGTCAATTGTCCTCTCCTCACCCTCGCTAACACCGAATGCCTAGAGACAGTGACACCGGCTCTACAATGGCTTCGAAAGACGCCGTGTCGAACAAGTCGACCAAGAGCGCCAAGAGGTCCAATGGCACAACAACAGGATCTGTGAAGAGTCAATCGCTGTTTAACATGCTCGGGAAGGATTGGCAGATCCTCGGAGCGCTCCTCGCGGTTGCGATGGCGGTTCGTCTCTATAAACTGTCTCAGCCGTCCAGTGTTGTGTTCGATGAAGTGCACTTTGGAGGCTTCGCGAGGAAGTACATCAACGGCAAGTTCTTCATGGATGTTCACCCACCACTCGCCAAGTTATTGTTTGCGCTTGTTGGTTATTTGGGCGGTTACGACGGTGAATTCGACTTCAAGGAAATCGGAAAGGACTACCTCTCCGCCGGTGTTCCCTACGTTATTATGAGGCTTTACCCCGCACTCCTCGGAGTCGCGGTCGTTCCTCTGATTTTCTTGACCCTGAAGGCTTCCGGGTGTGCGACTACCACTGCTGTCCTCGGTGCAGGTTTTACCATCTTCGAGAACGGTCTTATGACGCAGTCAAGGCATATCCTCCTCGATTCGCCATTGATCTTCTGCACCGCCCTCACTAGTTTCATGTGGACTATGTTCGAAAGACAGCAGGCCAATGCGTTCAGTGGAAGATGGTGGACCTTCCTGGCCGGCACTGGATTGGCCTTGGGATTGACCGCCAGTATCAAGTGGGTCGGGTTGTTTACGATCGCCTGGATCGGTGCTTTGACTGTTCACCAGCTGTGGAACCTCCTCGGTGATCTCTCCGTCAGCCCCCGTAAGTGGTTCAACCACTTCTTTGCTCGTGCGATCTGCTTGATCGGTATCCCTGTCGGATTCTATATGTTCATGTTCGCTATCCACTTTGCCTGTCTTACTAACTCTGGTGACGGCGATGCATTTATGTCTCCCGAGTTCCAGCAGACTATCAATGGAAAGGCTGCCCCAGCTACTGCCGCGGACGTTGCTTTCGGCTCCAAAGTCGCCATTCGTCACTGGAACACGAACGGTGGATACCTGCACTCTCACCCTCACGCGTATCCCGATGGCTCCAAGCAGCAGCAGATCACCCTCTACCCCCACCGCGACGATAACAACGTCTGGGAGATTCACAACGAGACTGAGATTGTCTTGCCTGATGGCTCTGCACCTATCTACCTTGAGGACAAAATGGTCATCAAGTTGCGCCACATCCTCACTGACAAACGCTTGCATTCCCACGATGTTAAGGCACCTGTCTCCGAGGCCGACTGGCAGCATGAAGTCAGTGCTTACGGTTTCCCTGGTTTCGCTGGTGATGCCAACGACTTCTTCCGTGTCGAGATCCAGAAGGATTTGTCTCGCGGTGATCTCGCCAAGAAGCGCGTCAGGGCCATTGACACCAAGTTCAGATTGATCCACATCATGACCGGCTGTGCACTCTTTTCCCACAAGCAGAAGTTGCCTGACTGGGGTTTCGAACAGCAGGAGGTTACCTGCGCTAAGCAGGGTACCAAGCCGAACTCCATCTGGTACATCGAGGGCAATGAGAATCCTCACTTCGGTCCTGATGCCGAGACGGTTTCTTACCGCAAGCCGGGATTCCTTGCCAAGTTCTGGGAGTTGCAGAAGGTTATGTGGACTACGAACGCTGGCTTGGTCGAGTCTCATAACTGGGATTCCAGACCTACTAGCTGGCCCATCCTGAAGCGTGGTATCAACTTCTGGGGTAAAGACCACCGTCAAATCTATTTGATTGGTAACCCTCTCGTATGGTACAGTACCACCGCTGCTATTCTCCTGTACATCGCCTTCAAGGCGTTGATTGCATTGAGATGGCAGAGAGGGTACACCGACTACCAGCATGAGGCTGTCAGGCACTACGACTGGAGTGTTGGAACCAACGTCCTTGGGTGGGCTTTGCACTACCTTCCCTTCTTCCTCATGGCTCGTCAGCTGTTCTTGCACCACTACTTCCCTGCCCTCTACTTTGGAATCCTGACGCTTTGCCAGGGCTGGGACTTCTTCACCAAGAAGTTCTTGGGTAACGCGCAGGCTAGGAGTGCTGCCACCATCTTGGCTCTGATGGCTTCTGCGTACGTCTTCTCCATTTACATGCCCCTCAGCTACGGAGGCCCATGGACGAAGGCGCAGTGCGAGAAGAGTAAGTTGATGAAGACTTGGGACTTTGACTGCCAGACTTTCCACGACGACATGTCCATGTACCTCGGCGAATCATCGTCCCAGGTCTCGGTCAAGGGTCCTGTTCCTACCAGTACTACTGTTCCCTCTACTCAGCGTCAAGACCCTCAGGTTCCTGTTCAGCAGAAGCCCCTTGCGATGCCCCCAGTCGCCCAGCAGCCTCAGCAGCCTTCCGGCCAATCCCCTCCAGCTGTCGTTTCCAAGGTCGAGTACCGTGACCAGTTCGGCAACATTCTTAACGATGAACAGGTTGAGGCTCTCAAGAAGCAGCAAAATGTGATTTTCGAGACGTCGTACAAGACTGAGACGAAGACCCGCGGGCAGGACCAGTACGGACGCGTCTACGAGGGAGAAGAATTCGAGAGGATCAAGGAGCTGGAGAGAATGCATGCGGAGCAGGTCGCCGCTGGGGGTGACCCTAGCAAGTTGACTTTCGTTGAGACCGTGCAGAACTCTGCCTCTGAGATGGAGCAGTCAGAGAGCAAGAGCCGTGAGACGAAGGTCGTCACTGAAACGAAGAAAGTTACGAAGACTTTGACCGAGTCAAGCGTTCACACGGAGACTGTGATTGAAACCGAGGAGATTCCAGAAATGCACACCGAGACCGTCTCCCAGACAGTTATTCAGGGTGGAGAGCCCGAGGGCGTGAGGGGCACTTTGGCGGAGGCTCAGAACCCTCTGACTGCCGAGGCCGAGAACATGCCGAAGGGAGAGAAGACTGAACCGCATGATGCGAAGATGGCGATGGGTGGTGTGGACAGACAGGTGGACGACGCCGCTTTTCCTGAGCCTGCTGAGGGCAGTGAAGTCCCTGCTGCCGAGGAGACAGCGTGAATGGAGCGCCATTTGCATGCTCATTAGCAGAAATATGTGTATCAGTGATAATAAAGTTTTGGATATCTGAATTCTACTCTCAGCTGCGAGTGATCTTGTAAGGTTCCATGGTTGTTTGAGCGTGAGAAGACGCGTTCTCACGACGTGCTACAGCTGTGGAAACTGGACAAGAAAACCTGTAATTCAGTTGCAATGTCTTACTAAAATCAAAGTCCAAAGTCAGTATAAGAAAGAAACTCTAAATGTCGATATGCAACAATAATACCGTGACCCCTCCCGTATGCTATGGAAGCCATCTGTTGACCTCCTTAACCAAAATACTGTAATTATACCACATATTCTCCGCGCCTTGCAGGACGACACCCTACAACCCCCTCACGAGCTGATCCGTCAAATCAATGACAATACTTCTTCCAACAGTCACGTTGCCCGCCATACCAGCACCCTGATTGAAGTTCGTCTGTAGCGCAGAATGTGCAGTGTTCGCCACATCAATACCTTTTTGCTGCACAATCGCCAAGAGAGCACATTTCGCAAAGTTCAAAGTACTGGAATCGGCGTTCGAGGAGGAAGCTGAAGCACCGGCAGTAGGCTGCGCTGCCATGGCTGTATCGACAAGTAACCCGGTCGCAGTCGCAGCCGTGATGGTGGAGGAAGGACGTATGGTGATACTGGTTGCCGAGACATAAGTCATTGTCGCAAATGTCGTTGGGTGTGCCGATTTTCCAGAGGTATAGGTAGACGTAACTTCGATCAGTTCACCGACGAGGTAGCGTTTCGCGTTCGAGGAGGAAGAGGGAAGAGTGAGGTCGACTAGGGCGTTTTGCGCAGTACAGGAGACATTTGAATTTTCCAAGGCGGAGACGACGGCTGATGTATCGATGTTAATGGCGAAGGAGGGCGCTAGTTGGAGGAGAGAGGGGATGTTGCTCCCGACCGAGGCGGTGGAGCTGCCCAGGTTCAACTGGGTGCAGGCAGGATCTTAACGCACCGTTAACTCAGATCACTTCGAGGGATAAATAGGGTCTTTCAACGTACCACTCGCAGATACCTGACACTGATCCCCACTATACGCCCCTGTACACAAACACGCACACTGCCCTCCGCTCAACACCGTACTAACGCCCCCATTGAAACACGGCAAATCCAACTGACAACCCGCAAGTTGTGCCGCACTAGGTCCCGTAACACTGTTTTTCGCGCCCACGATCTCGATGGGGAGAACGACGGCTAGGGTGATGAGAGCTGGAATGAGGAAGAGCATAAGGATGAACGCCCAGACGGGAAGACCACAAATTCTCCGACGGATGTTCCGGGTAGATGCGGATTCCAATTTCTCGTACTCGATCGGCACCATACCCTCCCTCGCATACGGCTGTCCAGCAGCGGGCGTAGGCGGCGGAAATGCATTCAGGATCCCAGAAATCGAATCCCAACGACTCCTGCCACTTTTCGGACTGGAAGCCATACTCGCTGTACGACCCATCTCGAGTTTCTTTTCGAGCTTGCGGGAACGGGAGATTAGGTCTGTCATTGATGTCAGACTTCCGTGTTTTTCGGCTTTACTGATTGCGGAGAGATCGAGAGGCGTGGGAATATGGGCGGGACGGGTGGCGGAGGAGGAGGGGCGTTGGGAAAATGACTTGAGGCTCTTGCGAGAGCTGCTGGTGGGTGAAATGACGTCTGCCCGAGCCGGCTCGGGATACGTAAGCGTAACCCCGGGCGTCAAATGCCGCGGACTTTTGGGCCCAATATTCGGCGGTGGTGGAGGCGGCGGCATCTCCAACTCCAACTCCGCATTCGAAAACCTCACTTTAACACTCCTCGGCGTCTTCGGCATACTCCTCGAGCTCTTCCTGGACATCGCCGATTTCGGACTCCCCGTCACCGGAGTCTTCGGTGGTCCGGTTGGAGTAACGGGCGTACGGGGAGTGCGAGGGGTACGGGGAGAACGAGGGGTGAACCGGAGGGGCATCACTACGGTGGTTGGGGATTCGATGACTTCGAAGACCGTGTCGCCTTCGATGATGAGTTCGCCTGTGCTTGCGAAGCGGGTGGGGGCGGGGGTGCCGCTTGGACTGGAAATCGCGCCGCGGCGGGGGGAGCCGTGGGGAAGGGTGTACTCATGTTGTGCTTCAGTCGCCGTACGTTGTGCATAAGAATTCTCTCCGGCGAGCATTCGCGGCAACGTGCAACTATCAGCCCTCACCACTTCTCCTCCCCCATTCATAACTTGCCCCAACACCCCCGAAGAACTATTCCCCCTCTTCCTCGACCTCACAAGATATGGCTGTTGAGCCCTGACTTCCGAGAAACTGGCTCTTCTTCCCGAACCCGTCGTTGCGGTCCTCTTGAGATCCTGCTCAAGCGGACGGAGGAGCGTCTCGATTCTGTCTGCGCGGTCGGAGCAGGAACTGGCCGTCCTGTCCGCGGAAGAAGAGGACGTGTGCAGGTTTCGCTCCAAGGACCTCAAGCGTTCGAGAGTGGCTTCGAGGTCGTCATGGGTCTGGTGCTTCTCGCTAACCCCATTTTTCTGAATGGCGTGGAGAGGCGAATCTATGTTCGTCGCGATGTATTCAAGCGCACTGGCTCTCTTGCTGTCAGTGTTTACCTCACCAAAAGATGAGTCGAATGGGTTATGAGAGAAACGGGGAACGTTGTCGTCAGGTGTCTCTACGATGTCGGACTCGCTGACTTTGGTGGCAGGCGGAGGTGGTGTACCTGTTCCCGAGAAGGGAAATCCCAAGGCTGTGACATTCAGGATGGATGTAGAGGTAGTAGCCGTCGTCGGCGCCGGAGAAGGAGAAGGAGCCGGCGATTTCGGCGAGCGGATGGTTTCGTTCGAAGGAGGGGAGGTGAGAGGTAGGCTGGGTGCCATAGATGTCATATGCATCATGGGGGTAATGACGGTGTCGAGTCAGAGCAGAAACTGTAATGAACGTAGTTTACTCGACCAGCGAGCGTCACTGAAAACGACAGAGGCGAGGTGAATGACTTCCTGCTCCTCTGACTTCGTTGTTGGTTGTTGTACAGCGGTCTGAAAGAGTGTCGGGCAATTGAGATGCGACAAGAAGAGGGGGACAGCTGCTTCCTCTTCAGCCGAGACTTCCCCTCTCCCGTCAGACACCACCCAACGAGTAACGGTCCTCTCTCATCCTTTCATTTATGTCCGACGTTCGCGCTGTCAGCACTGCTGCGGTCCCCCGGTATCAGCTTCCGTGGGAAATGAGAGGTCCAAACGTTTCAACCTCCAACTTTCTAAACAACTACAAAACGGCGAGCTGGTGTATATGATGGAAGAGCCATGGACCATTCAGTTATCGCCTATCAAGAAACTTCCCTCTCGGAACAAACTCATCAAGCTCGTACCTCCGAAGCCTGTGTCGAAACCCGAGGAGCTGCCCACTGCCTCCCAAGTGCCTATCACATATGCCTACGATACGCTTGAACCGACCACGAGAAAGAGGACATTGGCAGATGTCATCGGAGACGAACAAGTGCACCGTATCTGGGCCGAGCCGCCATCTCAAGCCGCTACCGTTCAGGTATGTTCATGCCTTTCCAGAGAAGACACATGTCAACGAATAGCTCACCGACCTCTACAGTCTCAAGCGGAAATGGTGTCACAGAAACCAGGTTCGACTCCATGCAATGCTGGACTCGCTGCCGAACCTGACGACGATGCACTGCTCAACACGAGCGACTTCAAAGACGATTTCGGGGACGTAAAGGAGAAGACCATCACAGCGAAATTGAGTTCTCGCGTCGTGCAATGGTGATGTATAGATGAATATATTGTACCTAAAAGTTCATCTTCCGTAACAAAAGGGGTAAAACAAAGTCCAGAAACGAAACGCTGAGGTATGAAAACAATCACAAAAACGCCAAGTAACAGTCCCTACTCATACATCCCCTCTGACCTTCCCTCTTCCTTTCACCGAGAATGCCTCCTCCCCGGCGCCCACCCAGGCGGATACTCAACCCCAGGCGTCTGCGCCGGCGTCCCGACGACCGGACTCGAACACCCACTCCCACTCCCTCCACCAACCCCAATCCCACCCCATGCCAAACTACCCCTCCGGCCTCCCCCCAGCACCGGACTCTCCTTAATCCAATTCTCCACCTCACCTTTCTTCTCCGTATCCTCCCCTGCACCCACGACCAACGCCTCCGTACTGACATACGAAACAGGTGGCGTGGAGAACAGAGTAGATTTGAGATACCCGACAGAACGGAGAATGCCGGCATCGATTGCAGGGCGCAAGAGCGGGGGGTCAGAGGACGAAGAGTGGTGAATGACGTAGGAGGGTGGAGAGAAGGTTGATTGGAGGTAATAGAGGAGTGCTTCAATTGCCGTCGGATACGGTATCCCACCTCCGTTCTGAGACGGCGAATGTGGTGACATGGGACTCCCAGGGCTAATCGGATTTCCCTTCCCATATGGTGCCGAAAAGTATGAATCAGACAACACGGACGCCGTACTCTGCCGTCTCCCCATCCCTGGTACGAGGTGTATGTGTAGTGACTCAATCGCCGGTAACCGCCCATACGACGGCGGACTTTTATTCGCCATCGCGCTCAGTTGCGCCGGATCCAAGACCCACGGCTCCACTAACCTCAAATGCAAACCACTCAAACCACCCTCCCTCAAACTCCCCTTATCGAACTCCCCCGCTTTCGAATGTGCATGGAGTTCCTCGATCAACTTGATCGTATCAGCCGCACATAAGGGTTGGATCCATAATTCCTGTAGGCCTGGGGGACGGGAGAAGGCGGTGGTGGAAGTCCAGAGGATGAAGTCGAGAAGGGAGAAAGAGGTTAACCAAGCTGGATCGTCGAAGTGAATGTCGATTCTTTTCACCGCTAACGATTTCCGGAGGATTGCCGGTAGGGAATCGAGGGGAAGGTGGTCGGACTGGCCGTATTTGAGGATTCGGGATGCGGAACCGTATAGGTTTATGCGAAGGTTGACACCGAATTTGGACGGTAGCTGTAGAACCGGTAGAATATCCTCCAGACTCCCCTTCACGACAACCAAATGATCTTCCAACCTCGGCTCATACAAACTGAGATTAACCACACACCACCCTCCTCCACCACTTCCATCATCGGTATGTTCATACGCGTACAACGGCGCACGTTGAGAGCAGTCCGCGGCGATGGCGACCTCGGCGTTATGCGATTCGGGAGGGTGGGAGAATACGGAGGTTATGATCAGGTGGGATTGCTGTTCGAGAAAGTCTCTTTCTTTGGCTACGCCACGGGATTTCTGGGCGGCGATGATGACCTGTGGTAAAAATGTTAGGAGAGGGATCAGTTGGGAAGGGCAAGAGGGTGAATACCTTGGAGGATCGCTTTTCGCTGGGGCCTTCGAAGAAGAGGGAGGACCATGATGTTGGCATCGCGCCTGCTGTTCGCCAGTAATTTGCTCAGTCCGGGAACAGGTCGTTTGCCTTGATGTGTTGATTAAAAGCCTGAGTATGTGGACAGGTTTGATCCGCCAAAATTGCTGAAAACGTTGGATATCTGGACGTAGAGACTGTTTGGTAACCCTTCTTCTGAGTCCTTGTTTATTGCTGATCGGCTCCTATCACTATGGTGAATGCCAAGCTCTGTTCTAACGTTGTTGTGAGCGCGTACGGCGTCTGGGACCCTTACGGTGCGCTCGCTGGGGAACGGACGTTTGGACGCAGGGTAGCTTGCCATGTATGCGGTGTCATTGTGCAGACACCTATAACTATCGATAGCGAATCTCTTCGACGGACCGAGTCCAAGATGAGTCGTATAAGAGATTCTTTTTCTATTTTTAGGTTTGCGTAGCGACGGGTTTGAAGGTCTGGTGGAGTTCGACGAAGGTGGCCATGGGCTGCGAGCGGTCCGCGAAGCTTAGGGTGTGATCTGTCCAGAAGGTCTCACGGCTAGGAGGACCATTAGGACTCCATTATGCAGTGCTTTTTCGTCTATGGTATATGGCATTGTGACGCCTAAGCCTTCTTGGGCTTGTCCTGAACTGTTGCCCTCTCATCCGCTCCGTATTGCAACAGGTATGCAATCCGACACACCGCCAAAAGCGTCGTCACCCCGACATTCCCCGCCGTAACCGCATTCCACCTGCTTACATCCCAGAAAACCTCACTCCCCAACACCCAATAACACGCACCAACATGTCCCACATCACCCAATAATAACGCCCACAGCAGCGCTCTCACCGTGCGGACCTCATTCGTGGTGTGGAGGATGAAGGTTGAGATTAGGGAGAGGAGGAGGTAGCAGTTGCCGAGTTGGATCGCGACGGCGAGGGAGCTTAATGGGAGTGTCTGACTCTTCAACGCATCCACCAGATGCGACTGCGACGGATCTTGAGTGGTGACGAACCCATACGGATCAGTGAATGCGTATAGAGCTCCAGCGAGTGTAGAGAGCGGCTCAAAGATCACGAAGACCCCGCTGTAAAACGAGGGTAAAATGTCCATGGTGGGGATTGAACCGGGATGAGTTTGACAGCTGCACCCTTCCTGTGGTCGGCGGAGCCCCTCAAGCTAGAACCCTCGACGCGCATACCCGTACAGCTGCCTGCATGAGGCGCAACGACCGTAAACTGACCTCCAGAGAGCATTCACCCCGTTTTCGCAGCATACACTCCCTCCACCTTCAGCATACATCCCCACGTCCCTCAGCCATCAGACGTCTTCGTCCGCGTACGCTTTTATCATGTCGACAGCTGAAATGGGCATGGTGGAAATGCCGGAGATGACAGAGAATCAAGAAGGTCTTTTAGAGGGTGTAAAGCAAGAGGTTGGAGGACAAGTGCAGGAGGGTCGGCGGAGACAGAAGTGGACGGAGGAGGAGACGAATGATCTGTTGAGGGGGATATTGACTTACGGGTGTGGTACGTATTCATGGTTGAGATTTGGTTTGTATGCGGTGTGCTAAGATGGACGAACAGGAAACTGGAAGAAAATCTTGGTGGATAGACGATTCAATTTCGCCAACAGAAGTCCGATAGACCTGAAAGGTATACACCTATTCACCTCTTTCCACATCAGGGATGGAGTGCTGATTAAGGGTGTTTAGACCGCTTCCGCACAGTCTTTCCCGAAGACTACTGCCGCCTCTACCCCAACGCCCGAACCCACGCCAACCGCGGCCAAAAGACCCCGAAGCATATCGAGATTGAGAAGGTTTGCAGGAAGGAGCGCCAAGCATTTACACTGGAAGAGGACGCAAGACTCATGGAAGGTTTCCGCACGGTACATCATCAGATCATGAGAGTTATGTGGGTGTATATGCTAACGTGGGGACGCGCAGCACGGAGCCTCATGGTCCAAAATCCAGAAAGACCCGCGTCTGGGATTCTCAACTCGACGGAGTACAGACCTTCGTGACAGGTATGTCCACCCACTCTCCTCTCTCACCCATAATCCCGTGTAACCCTCTTTAATACAGATTCCGCAACGCCTTCCCAGATAAATACGCCGCAGCAGGTTTCAAACCCCGCCCACCACGACCAGGCTGCACCTCCCGATCCACCTCCTCCGAATCAACACTTAGCCTCGGACCCGAACCTCGCCCCAACACTGACTTTAAGCCAGAGGACCCCTTGGGCTTAGGTCTTCAGATGACCTATCCAAAACCTCCGCAAGAAGACCCCACAGCCCTAGGCATGGGCCTCCAGATCGCTTATCCTATAGCTAAACCTCCGGCGTCGGCAGCATTACCGACTCCACCTTCCTCGATCGAGATGCGACTGGATTTTGGGACTCAGAATATGGCGCTCGCCCCCTACAAACAAGAAACGAGTTCAGTGTTGCATTCGCCGCCGAGTGAGAGGGTGTTGGTTACGCCGGATTTGCCGCAGTGGACGGGACCACAGGGGATGGAATGTGGGTTGGGCGAGAGCACTCAGGGGATGGGAACACAGCACCAACATCAGCATCAGCATCCGATTGATAGGTTGTTCACGCCAACGGGGTTCTTGACACCGCATAGCCAACCATCGTACTCCCCCACCACGCTCGAGTTCCGTGCAGAACAGTTGCAGATGAGTGGGATGTCAATGGGCCCGGATGGATTCTGTGGGGGTTTGAGTGATTGCTTCTTTGCCTCTTCCGATCACAACTCCACTCCCGGAATCGGGGTCGAGATTGGTGTCGGAGGTGACGTCGTCACACCCTCTGGCCTCCTACAAGCGAAGGTGGTGCCCGGGCAGGATGCAGAATTATTATGGGGACAGATCATGCCTGTACAGGTACCGGGGGTTCCTATACAGTATGCTGCTCCGGGGTCGGGACTGGGGATGCATGTTGATGGGCAGTTTATGGCGGTTTTTGAGAGGGGAGATGGCGCTGGAATGGGACAGTGAGAGTGCGTGTGAGCATGACATGAATGGACCAGGAGTTTAGGGATAAATTGGCAATTTTGGGTAGGGTTGCGAGGAGGGTAAGAGCATTGGTGTTAGGCGCGAATGGGATATTGATCATTTTGGCGTTTCGTTGGAACTGGAACATGGAATACATTTTGTTGGGTGCTTCACGTGATTTGGGATATCTGGCGTACCTGCGCGCCCATCGTAACGAGGACTTTTGGATTCTCGAAGAAATTCAAAACTCGATCCCTCTTTGTGTGACTGATCAGGATGTCCGTTTCGTTACGCCCGCTGCGGCATTGTTGGTATACGCCCGTCGAGGTTGCTTCATTGCGTATCTCGTCACACAAGACTACCACTACTTTCGCACGAGGTTTCGCTTTTCGGCCATCGGCGTCGGTATGGGCCCGGCAGGAGCTGCAGCGTCAAGCACATCTCATGAGAGATGATTTTGGCATTTTCGGTATGTGGTACGCTACTGGGAGTGGTGATCGAGTGCTGATTCGGGTGTTGCCACAGATCACTACGTCCCACCAAAACTCGTACAGCCAGTTCCCTGGTCCCGGCCCAAACATAAGTTCCGCGACCTCTACCGCGACATCAAGAACGGTATCTTTAACCTCATCTCCGTCGCCCAATTCAAACGCAAAATCAAGCCCGAAAAGCTTAACTTCCGCGACCTCCGCGAATCTGCCTGCGAACTCCATGTCCAGATGAACACCGCCTTCGCCGAGGGTGACAGGAAAACGTTGCAAGGTATTGTGTCGCCAGCGTTGTTTAGGAAGTTGGAGAAGAAGGTTCAGGGGAGGAAGGATGCGAAGGTGAAGGGGGCCAGGATGGAGTGGAAGTTGCATCGGATGTTGAGTCAGCCCAAGTTGGTGTGTTTCAGGGCTGCGAAGATTTCTGTGCATGACGATATGCTCGCACAAGCCATCATCAGGATCCACTCGGAACAGGTACGACTACACCCCCCTTACCACCGTCATCGCTTACTAACGAACGAACGCGATAGAGCGTCACTCGATGGGAAAACGGAAAGATGGTCTCCGGCTCAGATCAGCCAGTTCCTATGGTCGAGTACATCGTCGTACAGCACAGGACTTGGGAGTTGCCCCGTAGGTGGTACATACAGGGACAAACCCACGAGACTCCCATCTCCAACGATTTCACGCAGAGCACCGGCAGTGGGTTGATGTCTAATACTCCCCCACGGGCATAAGTGAATTAGAAAACGATATCGATTAAAGAATTAATTTACTTGCATGCGCTACTTCATCCTCCAACAGAGAATCGGTTTCCGGCGTCTTCGTTACTTCCCGTCCCGTACGCGTCTCCTGCTGAGTGTTGCTGCGCCAGGTGGAGCGGGACCAGCACCCAGCCACCCGCGCGCGTACCCGTAGATTCGGGCGCGGTCCGAGCGAGAAAGTAGCAAGACCTACCAACCTCCTCTTGCTCCATTCGCAGAAGACCCTGTGGAATCGCTATGGCGTCTCTCGGAAGGCTCAGCGCTTCTGTAGTCTTTGTGGGGAGGGAGGGAAGGTTCTTAACCTGAGTTCTGCCCGGGTCGACTACAGTACACACCCACCCAGCACCCAGCACCCAGCGCAGGTCGCAAAGCAATCGGAACTCACCTTCAGTCAATCATTTACTGCTCACCCATCGTCACTCTTTTATCAACGTAGTTCGCAGCTAGCAGCATTGCCATCACACTCATTTGTCTTCCTCGATTCACGACGCTCTTTCGCCTGGCATGCTCTCACACTCGATCCTGAGCGTCCTACTCCTCTGGGTCACGGCCATCACCGCAGCACCCGTGGCCTCTCCAGCCTACTACCTCCCACCCCCAATGCAGCGCGCCTACCTCCCCGCCCCAATCCGCCGCGCCTCCTCCTCCTCTGCCATCACTCCCTACGCGATAACTTACTCCCCCTACACCGACTCCGGCGCCTGCAAAGATTACGACGCGGTCGAACTCGACATCGCAGCCATCGCGAGAAAGAATATCGGGACCGTGAGGATTTATTCGACGGATTGTAATGGGTTGGTGAATGTTGGGACTGCGGCGAAGAAGTGGGGAATGGGAATTATTGCGGGAATTTGGATTTCGAGCGCTGGGGTGGACTCGGCTGATACGGATGTTGATGCCTTTGTTGCCTGGGGAAGGGAGGACGGTAACTTCGATCTCATTGATATGTTGATCGTCGGTGCGTATTGCCCTTCTCTTCATCTCATCCCGCGAGTTAATTAACAGGTGTGCGAATAGGCAACGAAGCCGTCCTGAACGGCTGGGTCACCGCTTCCGACCTCATCAACAAAGTAACCTCCGTCCGCGCCACCGTCCGCGACGCCGGCTTTACCGGTCGCATCACGACTGCCGAAACCTCCGGCACATTCATCGCAAACCCCGCCCTCTGCACGTCCTCCTCCCTCGACGTCGTCGCCATCAACGCACACTCCTACTTTGACATTTACTCCACCCCCGCCACTGCCGGCATCTTCGTGTTGAGCCAAATCAGTATTACCGAGGCGGCGTGTGGGGGAAAGAGCGTGGTTGTTACTGAGACGGGGTTTCCGCATACTGGAAACACGAATGGGGGAAATGTGCCGAGTGTTGCGAATCAGAAGATTGCGGTGAATGCGATCTTGAGTGCGACGGAGGGGGACGTGGTATTGTTTACCACGTATGATGATTACTGGAAGAGTCCGGGACCCTATAACATTGAGCAGAGCTGGGGGTTGTTGAGCAACTTGGATTCCTGATTTTACAGCCCACATAACGGGTATATACCTTAATCTTACACTATATCTTCACAAAATCAAAGCTTTGACTTCTCACGTTTCTCACCCTCTTTCCTCTGAATCGTCTCCCACGCCAACCGTCCCAACCGCGGAAACATACTCGCACTCCTCTGCGCATTCGGCGAACTCGCCTGTTTCCTAGCGAATCTCGCCGCAATACCCTGTGAAATGACAGCCAACCTGATATGCGCAAAGGCTTCGCCATAGGCCCACTCAGGTCTCGGATCCCATCCCGCCATTTCGTGGTACCATCCCAGGACTTCATCAAGGGTTGGTACGCCGCTCCCCTCGACTTCCGGGTCGCCTTTGAAGCCTGATACTGCCCCATCTGATTTAGGCAGCGAGAACGGCTGACACAGATTCGCCAGATCAGAAAGGGGGTGTCCAATCGTGCTGAGCTCCCAATCGAGGATTCCGATCACGCGGGGTTCGGTTGGATGAAACACTAGGTTATCCATCTTGAAATCGCCGTGGGTGATTCCAGCTCGGTCTTTCGGCATATTCTCCGCAAACCACTTCATGCACTCCTCGAAATACGGGATCGGCCCAACCGCCTTCCCCGAGTCTTCATCCTTGACAGCGCCTTGTGCCGCAGAGATCGTTGACAGCGTCTTAATCTGCCGCGTATAGAAGCCGCCGAATTTACCGTACGAAGAGAGACCTACGGATTTGGCGTCCACGGCGTGGAGGCGTGCGAGGGTCTGGATTGCGGCGCGCCAGCAGAGGCATTGTTCTTCGGCGGAGAGGTCTGGGAGACGGGGGTTTGTGAAAATTCGGCCTTTGAGGAATTGCATGATCTGTAACCTCGAAGTAATCAGCGAACATGTACACTAACAAGTTACGAAATATGCCAGACTTACGTAAAATGGGGTGCCCACGATGGACTCATCCTCGCACAAGCAGTAGACTTTCGGGACGGGAACGGGTGTGTCCTGGATTGCGCGGAGGACTTTGTATTCACGCTCGACGGCATGTGCGGTTTTCGAGAGGAGTTGACCCGGTGGCTTTTTGCGGAGGACGTAGCGTTCGTTCGCGGCGTCCGTAAGAACATAGGTTGGGTTTGACTGGCCGTGGGTGAACTGTCCATCATCGACTTTTAGCCTTCGTTGATAAGTCAAAAAGCGGAAGGTAGACAGACCTGCTTGACGTCGATGGGGCATTTGATATCGGGAACGTTGGTGGAGATGTAGGCTGTTAGGGCATCGAAGTTGATGGCGTGACGGACTGGTGCGATCCCAGCGGCAGTGTCACTTCCTCCCGTCATCTTTCAACGATCCTATCGAGTTTCCAGGCGATAAATGCTGGGTATATGCTGATATAAATGCTGTCACATCGTCCCGAACCCCCCTCCCTACAAGAGTCTCGGTGGAGCGTAGTGCGGGGTTGGACGCGCCCCGACTCTCGTGCGGTTGCAGCGGACCGAAACGACCGCGATTGCACTCCTGCTGCTTTGTGCGGCTGGAGATGGGCACGTGAACCCCAACTCACCTCCATAGCGATCCAACCATGCAGTTCGCAAACGAATACCTGGCCTTGAGTGAGGTCCAGAAGGATCGCCTCGATGCGAAATACAGTCGGCATCGGGTATCGCACAGGAATGTACACCCCCGGGTCGAGACGTGGGCGCGACAGCTCGGTGTTAGTGTGGGCGTCATCGAGTTTTATATTCGGATGAGGGTGAATGTCGGCAAGCCGGATGGAAAGTGGCAGAGGAAGAATGTTGATCCGGTGGAGTGGGAGGAGCAGCTGCGACAGGCGGAGGAGTACCGTCAGCTACAGACGGGGGGTTCTGCGATGGCGCACGGGCCTCCTACGAATGCGATCGCGAACGTGGAGGGTGGAGGCTCGAGTCTGAAGAAAAGAAGACTACAGCCATCAGAGATCGCGACTACGTCGAATCGGAGACGACGACAAACCATCGAATCCGAAACACCGGCACCAAGCAGTTCAGGCCGCCCACAACGGAGCAACTCTCGACGAAATTACGCCGACCTTCTGAAAGCCTCTCTCAATCATGACTTAGCGGCACCTGTCGTAGGTGGTGATCGGACTCTCGAGACCCCCAAACTGAAGAAAAGACGACTACAGCCATCCGAAATTGAAATTACGCCAGCGACCAGCAGTTCAGGCCGTCCCCAGCGCAGCAACTCCCGAAGAAACTACACTGACCCTCTAGATGCCTCGCTAGAAGATAACTTTGAGGAAACTCCTCGACCAAAGAAGAAAGCGAAGACCAACGACCCTGCATTCCCCGTTCCCCTATCGTCCCGGAAGAGACGGAGTGTCGAACAAAATCCCCCAGAAGACCCCGGCTCGACCACAGAACCCAACACCACCGCCACCACCGACCTCACGGCTTCCGATCCCCTCCCCCTCCCCCTCGAATACGAACACCTAAGCAAACCCCGCAACTTCAAGCTTCGAGACCTTTGCCCGACACAACCTGTGGCTATGTCAGCTGACCATAAAGTACTGCAAGAAATCACCTGCGCAGCCACACGTGCCAAACTCCCTTCTGATGAAAAAGATGGGTTTGGGCAGTGTAGAGCGTGTTCGGCACGGCAGCGTGATCTGTGTCGATTTAGGGGGATTAGGATGTTTCGGCAGAAGGCAGACAGCGATGGCATCACTCCCAAAGGATGGGCGCTTATCTCGCAGGAGACTCCGCTACTACAGAATTTGGGGTTCAGGAAAATGGGGGAGGGGACGAGGGAGGATATCAGCTATGCGCTGACGCAGATGTCTCACTCACTTTATTCCGTCCTACAGCGCGAGCTCGCACACGAACTCAACCCCCACGGCCATCCCACCTCCGCGGCCGACACCGAGGGCGCCCTTCGGAGACCAAGGGATGAAAATATTAGAGCGTTATGCGACGCATGTGCCACCACGATCTTCTCGGGGCATTGGGTTTGCTATGTTTGTGGGCATGAGGTGTGTTTGGGGTGTTGGGATGAGTGGGATGAGACGTCCCCTTCCTCGGTCGCCCCTGATGCGATCTCTCCAACTCCTCCTCCCACGGCGGAGACGAGCAGTACGAGGGCGGGGAATAGCAACCAGAAGGCGCAAGCAGAGGTAGGGAACCCGATGCTGGATGGATGTCGGCAGAGGACGAGACATGGGAAGCACCATTTTGTGCCCTATACGAGGTTTGCGGAGGGCGAGATCAGGGCGTTGATGGAGAGGGCTTCGGAGTGGGTTTCGTTGACACAAGGCACAGTGTGGGATAATGAGATTCCACAACATTTGAGGGTGAGAGGTGAGACGGACGAAAGCTTGCCGTTCGTGGGCGAGAGATGGGATAATGTCTCCGAGGGGGAATTCCAGAAGTTGTGGAGGAGGGGAGAGCCGTTGGTGTTGAGTGGATGTCTGGAACGTATGGAAATCCAGTGGACGCCGGAATATTTTATCGAGCATTATGGGGGGCAGAATTGCCACCTCGTGAACTGCGAACAATCCCAGGTGATTCAGGCTACCGTCAAGAAGTTCTTCGAGAATTTCGAGAAGGGTGAGCTGTACGGCCATCGAACGCTCAAGCTGAAGGATTGGCCACCAAAGGCGGATTTCAAGACCGAGTTCCCGGCGCTGTTTGAGGATTTCGAGCGTGCGCTTCCCTTTCCGCGGTACACCCGCCGCACGGGGTTCTTCAACATCGCATCCCGCTTCCCCTTGGCATACCTCCCTCCCGACCTCGGACCAAAGATGTACAACGCCTACGCATCGAGCGACGAGGAAGGAGGTGCCGGCACGACAAATTTGCATTTGGACATGACGGACGCGATTAACATCATGGCGTATGCGGCGGGAAGGCCTCCGGAGGGGAGGGAGGGGTGTGCTGTGTGGGATATTTTCCCGGCCGAGGCGACGGGGGTGTTGAGGGAGTTTATCAAGACGGAGATTATTAAGGATGGCAAGGGAGGTAAGGGTGGGGAGGGGGTGCGGGATATCGACGACCCGGTTTTGCGACAAAGGTTTTACTTGACGCGTCCACACCTCGCTCTTCTCCGCGCCAAATACGGAATTCGTCCTCACCGAATTTATCAATCCCCCGGCGACGCAGTCTTTATCCCAGCAGGCTGTGCGCACCAAGTCTGCAATCTCACGAGTTGTATCAAGGTTGCTTGTGATTTCGTGAGTCCGGAGAATGTGAGCAGGTGTGAGGTCATCACGAGGGAGAATCGGGGGTTGAGGGAGAGGTGTAAGAGGGAGGATGTGTTGCAGTTGAGTAATGTGGTTTATTTTGGGTGGAAGGATTTGGAGGAGGGGTTGGTTGGTGCTCAGGCTGGTCAGAACACTCCTCCGGTGCCGGCACAGGAGGAGGGGGAACAGCAAACGATTTAGGAAGGCTATGAAGACGAGGAAAAGAGAGACAAGGACGGGACAGGATCATTGGAAGACCCGGATGCAGAGGCTCAGAAAGGCCAGACCGAAGATGCGGTCAAGCTTTCTTCGGCTACAGATTTGTCCAGCGCCGGCGAACGGAACGGTAATGGGATGAAAGAAGTACGACCGGACGCTGTCCACCTAGCGGGAGACGCAAAGCCCCTCTCATAGACAGGATCAATTCACCTCGTAATCCTCCATCGGCACCCTGGTCAAAGCGTCGGTTCCTCTCACCCATGGATGAACGTACTGTAATGCCGAGATGAGTTTCACGGTGATTTGAGTTTATCCGGCCGCGCGCTCGTTAAAGCAGAAACACGCGGCAGCTGGTCCACGTTAGCCGAAGCTTGACCCAGAAGAGCACCGATGCTATCCAGGCACAGAAACGATGATTTTTCTACCCTGTCTTCTGCTGCGACTTCGACTTCTAGAAGGCCAGCGTCAGCATACACTCACCCATCACCATGGCCGAAGCAAGAGGCAAAGTCGATCCCATTGAGCAGACCGTCAAGGATCTGGAGGGAACCACCCCAACCGCCTCCCTCTACGACGAAGACGAGAAGCAATTGGTAAGAAGCTCTTGATGAAGGCTTCCACTCAATTCGATACATTGTCGCACAACGAAACGTATGATCATGACGCGTGATATGGGAATATTTACACTCTTTATGAGGTTTGTATACTTCCAAGTCCTTTTCCATTCGTGGAAATACTATCATCTAGCTGCGGGTGCCTTCGGATATCGTCCCTTTCTGCTGTTTTCAGGAGAAGGAGAGGATGTTCGTTGTGCTGAGATTAGACCGCGAGGACTTGATCACGGTTATGCGTGCGTAAGGAATGCTATGATGATCTAATGACCCTTCTCCCTCCTCCTCTTCTAGGGGTATATGCCAGTCTTCTGCTTCCCCGTACGAGACCTGGGCCTGGGAAGTGGAGGAATGAGGGGGTCAGAGGCCCTCCCTTTCCTAACAAAGAACTCTAGCTAACGTGCTTTCTTCTCAAAAGCACCGTCTAGGATACAAGCAGGTATGTTTGCTCACTTGTGATCAGTTTCTTGGGAATGAATGTTAACACACGATTGCGCAGTCTCTCCACCGTACCTACAAATTCTTCGAGAATTTCGCCGCTTCGTTCGCTGCGTTGTACTTTATCGGTGGTATCCGTGCTACGTTCTACGTATGTTTCCTTCATCCCCTTCTTTCTCCCTTCCGTCCTTCTAACATGGCTTTGCGCAGTATGGAGCCTCCGCCGCCGGTCCCGCCGCGTACTGGTCCTCCTACGTAATCACCTGTATCTTCGCCTTCATCACCGCCGCCATGCTCGCCGAAGTCTGCTCCGCCCTCCCCGCCGCCGGCTCAATCTATTTCTGGGCCGCCGAGTCCGGTGGACCCAAGCTCGGTCGTCTCTTCGGTTTCATTGTGGCCTGGTGGTCCTCAACCGCTTGGACCACCTTCGTTGCGTCCAACTGCCAGGGTGCGGCGAATTACTTGTTGAGTGAACTCGCGGTCTTCGGAAAGTGGACGACCGATACTACTGATATCAAGTTCCGTGCTGTGCAGTGGGCTATTGCCCAGTTTTTCTTGATGTGCTGTATCGCGTCGAATTACTTGCCTCCCCGTGTGTACAAGTGGATCTTCAAGATCGCTACTGCGATTATCTTGTTGGATTTCGTCCTCAATGTGATTTGGTTGCCGATCCGCGTTAGCCAGACGTATGGGTTCCAAAGTGCGAAGTGGGTTTTCACCGAGACTACCAACTCGACTGGAGCCCCGATGGGATGGTCCTGGGTTCTTTCTTTCTTCTCTGCTGCTGGTGTCATTGTCGGATTCGACGCCTCCGGCCACGTCGCTGAGGAGACCAAGAACGCGTCCGTCGTTGCCGCCCGTGGTCTCTTTTGGTCCGCTGTCGCTTCCGGTCTCTTCGGTTTCGCTACCGTTATCCTCTTCTTGTTCTGTACCCCCAACTTGGAGGTTCTTTCTTCCCTCATTGCGCCCCAGCCGTTCGTGCTCCTCTACGCCATGGCCCTCGGAAAGGGTGGACACATTTTCATGAACATCATCTCCATCAGCGCATTGTTGTTCAATACCTCCGTCGCGATTGTCGCTTCCTCACGTTTGGTGTACGCTATCGCTCGTGATGGAGTTCTTCCCTTCTCTGGCTGGATCGCGAAAGTTTCCCCGTCCGGTCAGCCCCGTAACGCTGTTACCGTCATCTGGGTCGTCGCTGCCCTCATTCTCTGTTCGATCTTGCCGTCGAACGTGGCGTTCACCTCCCTCGTTTCTGCTGCTGCTCTCCCTACTATCGCAGCATACGCCCTCATCGCCTTCGGCCGCCTCTTCCTCACCCCCAAGGCTTTCCGCAACGCGCCCTGGTCTCTCGGTATCCTCTCCAAGCCCTTCCAGGTCATCGCTCTCGTCTGGAACCTCTACATCCTCGGTGTCCTCTCCTCGCCTCTTTACTACCCTACCTCTGCTGCTACGCTTAACTACGCCCCTGTCATTTTCGGCGGTATCACGTTGTTTGCGGTGCTGTGTTGGTGGTTTACCCCTGCTGAGGCGTGGATGAGGCAGAAGCCTTTGGAGGAGGTTATCGAGTTGAGTCAGGAGGGAGGACACGGTGGTCACCAGTCGGCATTTGTTGCCGGTGTTAGGCAGAGGAGGGGGTCGAAGGGATCTAGCGAGTGAAGACAATGGAAAGAGTTTATTAATGGGAATACGACTTTTAGGATCCGAGGTGAGACGGTATAATTAATGGCAGGAGGTGGATGTTCTTGGAAGTCTCGATATATGAGGTGTTAATTGATTTGTACATACCATCAGTGCCCTGCTCCGCCACACGCACCAACCCCCCCCACACAACCCGGCACATACCGGATCCCTGCAGCCGTAACCGCGAACTGATCTACCCACCCATAACCTCCCTGTATGTTCCTCCGTCGTCTCCCATCGATATTCACTCACTCGACCCCATCAGTCAGAACACGAACAATGAGCACCGTATACCAAGCAACCAAGCCCGAATGGCTCGTGATCTGCCCCGACTTTGAGGGTGCGGTGGACAAGCGCATGGCTGTCCGTCCTCAGCACATCGAGGCTGCGAAGGGTTTGATGGCTGATGGTAAGTGATGCCCCCTCTTCGTGATCTATCTCGTCGACACGGATCACTTACAGAGTTCTCACAGGCACGATGTCCCTCGGCGGAGGTTTCTTCGATCACCACCCCACCCCCTCTGAGTCCGTCCCATCTTTCCGTGGATCGGCGTTGGTGTACGAGGCGGAGACCAAGGAGGAGGTTTTGGAGATTGTGAAGAAGGATATCTATGCGAGGGAGGGGGTTTGGGATGTTTCTAAGATTCAGATCTTCCCTGTTAAGTTCGCGTTGAGGAAGTAGACGTTGGCATGAAGAGATAGAAAAATACAGCTTTCGCAGATTGATTCAGGAGTTGCTACGTATAGTTATTCTCAGCGTAATGCCTAACATCCTACCACGACACTCAATCCCTCTCCCTCTGCAACCCCATCTTCCCCCTCCTAACCCTCTCCCCCAGATCCATCCCACCATTAAACACCGCCCTCTGCACATCTCTCAAAAACTTCCCCTTCTCTCCTCCCTTCCCGTTTGCTCGAGCCTCCTCTTCCGCAGCCTGTTCGCCACGTTCTTGGGCAGCGATGAGGGCGAGGCGCTTTTCGCGTTCGCGGTCGAGGTCGGAGGCGGCGGAGGTCATTTCTGCGAGACGGCGAGCGCGGCCGGCGGCGAGGTCTTCGGCTGACTGTTGGGGTTGGGGCGCCGATTGAGGGCGAGAAGGGCGGGGATAGTGGGGCTGGGGGTAGTCGCGGCGTCGGGGAGGGGAGGCGGGCCGTTCACGTTCTCGTCGTGGAGATGATGCTCGTCGTGGTTGTGGTGAACGATCCATCCGTTCCCGCTCGCGCTCACGTTGAGGGCTCGGTGAACGCCGCCGCGATTCCCTGGGTTCATCCCGTGATGACCGTTTTGGACTCGGTGAGCGGCGTTTACTCCTCGAATCACCCACTGATCTTGAACGACTCCGGCGGCGGTGATCGCGGTCACGGTCATCTCTGTCTCTGTGGCTTCGGTGTGATCTCGAGGAGGTGTGGCGGTCTCTTGATGATGAGCGCCGTCTTCTGGACGAGCGGTGATCATCTCTCGATCTTGACCTCTTCCTATCGCTTCTCCTCTCTCGATCACGGTCACCATCACGATCTCTTCTGCTCTCACCCCGCCTATCCTTGTCTCTTCCATCACTTACAGGCAACCCAGCCTTCTCTCTCATCTCCCTCAGCCGCACCGGATTCTTCATCAAGGCCTCATACGCAGCCTGCTCCCTCTTCTTAATCGCCAACAGCGGGTCATCCCTAACCTTACTCTGCATATCCTTCATCGTCGTCCCCACCACTCCTCCTGCTCCTGCAAACCTATCCTCCGCAACTGCGCTTGCTTTAGACAGGCGCTCCTCCTCCTTCTCCTTCAACAACCCATCAATCCTCTTCTTCCCCAACAAATACGCCTCCATCTCCTCACTCGTCCCACCCATCCCCCCACTCGGCGCCGCATACATCCAATCAACCCTCTCCACCCTCTTCTTCCCTCCCGCCGCAGCTTGCAAATCCTGTAATTCCTTGAGTTGCCGCTCTTCTTCGATTTCTTTGCGGATTTGTTCGATGCGTTTGCGTTCTTCGAGTTGGGATTGTTCTTCTTTCCAGACGCGTTCTTGGTTTTTCATGAGCAACGGGTGCCAGGACTTTTTCATGTTGAGGTCGCCGCCGCCCATCTTTGCTGATTTGTTGTTTGGAAGGTCTCAGTGAAGCTTGTTTTGCGTCGCGATTGCGATATGGACGCTCTCTTGGCTGTCCCGAGGTTCGATAACTGTTTCTTTGTCGCTGTACCGGTCACCTATGCGTTTTAAGTTGAACTGTCGTACTTCGCGCCGGCGTCGTACCGGTACACCTTCCGCGCCACGCAAACGCATCTCCATTTGCAAAGTCAGGTAATTAGAATTAATTCTCAGTGTCTCTCGAACTATGTTAAGTAATACAAATTAAGGTAAAAACAAAAAACAGAACACTCAAAGTAACATCCTCTTCACTCTCAGGCTCCAACGTCGGTATATGATCGCCGGCATTCCTTCAAGCTTCACCTTCCCAAACAAAACAATAATAATCCGCAGTAAATATATGCGTAATGGTCTCGTACTCGTCCTCACTCATAACATACTTTCGTCTCTTCCCGGTATCATATCATACAACGCATCGTACTCCTCACATTAAGTTTTGGCAGAATTAATCGTCGACATCGAATGTTCCGTCAGCCAGAGTCAGACGTTTAGTAACGCTGAGCCTGTCCATTAACAGGAAGGTTCAACACCAACTCATCCTCAAGCCCACGATTGACATTCGTCGCAGGGCGAACAGAGCTCACAGCAGTAGGAACCCTCTCGGCAACAGGCCTGTCAACAACGGGACGCTCACGGGTGAACGAAGAGCGCTCAACCATGACGGGGCGCTGAGACTCGTGGTCCTCGACGACGTAAGCAGGCTCCTCGACGACACGCTTCTGGCGCCAAGAGCGCTCGCGGTTGGAGGGGATGCAGGCGGCGAGGGAGAAGAGGATGAGAGACAAGAGGAGGAGGACCCAGATCGTCCAGGTGAATGCGAAGGCCTTAACACCGACGTGGGCGGCGTATCCAGCGGAGCGGAAGTGGTCGCGAGCGCGGACGTAGAGGATGGTCATGATGATCGAAACCGCAGTCGAGAAGACGAGAGCGAGAGCGGTAAGAACGGCAGAGATCGCACCTCCAAGACGCGAGCACAAAGCCAAAAGACCGGTGAAGAAAGCCAAGGCAGCGAAAGCAATAGTGATCAAGTAAAACGCAAACTGGAAACGAGACATGTAGTAGAACCAGTTACCAGTAACGGGGCCACCGCTGCTGGAAACAGCGTAGGCAGCGTGGTGAGGCTGGCAGTTCTGGTTGTGGCCAGAGTTGGTCGCACCGCACAGGCCCCAGAGGGTATAGTGCGCCATTCCGGAGTCGGAGGTGGGAGCGTTGGTGAGAGGAGAGTTGGAGGCAGACAAGAAGAAGATGCGGTTAAGGGGGTTGTGGTCCGTCACACCCGCAAGGATGACGAAGAAAAGCAGGAGGAGGGCACCCGCCAAAAAGAAGAGCGGGAAGAACGTGAGGATTGGTCCTGGGGAGAAAACTGTCAGCATACATCCCCACTGGAAGAAGATGGAAGAAGGAAGACATACTTGAAGCCATTGTGTTTGTGTGTTGAGTGACTGTATGCTGGTCTGTTGTTGAGCAGGAAGCAAGGGCGGGAATAAGGTTGTTCTTATAAATTTGCGAACTGGCGGTGTTCAGCTGATTTAGCCTTGGAGCTTTTCGTATGTGGCGCGTATGACGTCGTGGACCGCGGCCGTGCTAGAGTCTAGGTGTAGCGACGCAAGAGAACAAGCTTGATAGCGTAACCGCGCAGATGACATGTTTGCTTCTTCTTCTTTGCGTCTACACCGCTATCATTACGTCTAGGAATACCGCATACACCCCGAGGATCCATTCGAGGCGGTCGCGGTGGAGGATGTACGTTATGCGGTCGGCTTCAACGGAAGTAGGGGTATCGGTAGTGAGTGAGGATAGATGTTGGACGCAGGATGTATGCGTTGTCGCGATGAGTTGTAGCGTGTCTTCTTCGATGTTAGTTATGCCATGAGGAAAGGGGTGAGGACCAACCTTCGAGAGTGGAAGCCTCCTCGTCAATATCCGTTCTCGAAGCAGACAAATTGTAATGTGTTCTCAGTGTGGAACATGCATTGAGTAGGAGTGCCAATTCGTGTCTGAGCGTGGTGGTGAGTGCGACGAGCGAGGGATGCGGTGCGTACACGAGCTCGGCATCGGCTGCGGAGGTAATGGCCAGATTATCGTCGTAAATATCGAATCCAGTACATGTTGACGGCGAAAGGGATGACAGCTTGCGCTTCTTCGTTGAGGGAGGGGTGTATGCACATGTATCTCCGTACCCTTCTTCCTTCAAGCACTCCTGCTTGACTACCGCTTCTCCCATTACATCCTCCACCAACTCAAGCGTCAGTCCCTCCAGAATTCCTCCCAGCTCCTTTATCTTCCCGGGAAACACCTCTTGCAACAGCTTCCGCGCCTTCAAGGTCAGCGAGCGACGATAGGTTTCCATTTGAATGAGAACTGCGGGTAATCCCACCGCCCAAATTACCCGCGCTCAGCGACTGCCGCCGTGACTTATCGCGCGCACGTGATCTCAAAAGTCGACGTCGACCACCAGGCCCGAGCACAAAAAAAAGTCCAACCAAGATCACCGCCATGTCTGCCGTCCAAACAACCGACTTCCCCAACCTCCCCCTCCTCGCCCGCGGAAAGGTCCGTGACCTCTACTCCCTCCTCTCCAACCCCGACGCCCTCCTCTTCGTCGCAACCGACCGAATCTCCGCCTACGACGTTATCCTCTCCAACCCCGTTCCCCAAAAAGGCCAAATCCTTACCGGTCTTTCCAAGTTCTGGTTCAAGCTCTTGGGTGATGTGTGCCCCAACCACTTGCTCGCTACCGAGGTCGAGGATATGCCGCAGGAGTGTCAGGAGTACAAGGATGTCCTGAAGGGACGGAGTATGCTCGTGAAGAAGATGGAGGTGTTGCCGATTGAGGCGATTGTTAGGGGATACTTGAGTGGGAGTGGGTGGAAGGAATACAAGAAGTCTGGAACGTGCCATGGGATCAAGTTGCCCGAGGGTCTCCAGGA
The DNA here is from genome assembly GCF_001661265.1 of Saitoella complicata NRRL Y-17804. NCBI lineage: Eukaryota > Fungi > Ascomycota > Saitoellomycetes > Saitoellales > Saitoellaceae > Saitoella > Saitoella complicata. The sequence continues at coordinate 79,072 of NW_017567016.1, read as the reverse complement.
GTCTGAGAAGTTGCCTCAACCCCTCTTCACTCCCTCCACCAAGGCTGAGCAGGGCGAACATGACGAGAACATCCACCCCTCCAAGGTTGCCGAGATCATCGGTGCCGAGAAAGCCGCCGAGGTCGAGCGCCTTGCGTTGGAGTTGTACACCCGCGCTGCAGAGTACGCCCGCTCCCGTGGTATCATCATTGCCGACACAAAATTCGAATTCGGTTACTCCGCATCCGAAAACAAAATCTACCTCATCGACGAAGTTCTTACCCCCGACTCTTCCCGATTCTGGAGAGCGGATGTGTACGAGGTTGGACGTGGGCAGGATTCATATGATAAGCAGTTTTTGAGGGATTGGTTGACGAGGGAGGGAGTTGCGGGTAAGGATGGTGTGGGCATGACGGAGGAGATTCAGACCGGCACGAGGGCGAAGTATGTTGAGGCTTACGAGGTTTTGACCGGGGAGCAGTGGGTGGCCGTCTAAGAAGTTGATGAAGATATAGATCGAATGATAAGTTATGAGAAGTGTGTTTAGATATTGAATGGGGTCTGACTTCTTGTTCACGAAGCTCGCAATCAAATACATGTGGCGTGAACAGTTGTTTTTGCATCATGACATAGAGGTGAAGGCTGATCCAGGATATTGTCTTGTGCTTTGGGGTCCGGGACTGGTCCTCAAAATCCGTACATGTTCGTCCATCCAGATTCGGGCGAGTTCAAGCGAGCAGGACAAGGGTGGGAAAACGGAAATGTCCTCGTGTCACCGAATGTGGGCACAAGATAGGAAGGAGTCCAAAGTGACAAGAACGGATGAGGAAGATGTGATACGTGGTATTCAAAACGTTGGTGCTCTCTGCTTGAGACACTCGGGGGCTAGAGTATGTTTTCGTCGAATTCAGTGGGTCAATGTCTCATTCCGAAGACACGAAGTCGAGGTGATATCGGTTCACTGGAAACATCCGATAACTCAATTTGGGCAGGTCTAATGCTGAGCCGGTCGGCATGTCACAGAGACCAAATACTTCAAAGGTGGGTAAACAGATTCCCCGGCACCCGCAGCGCCGAGGTGACGTACAATATTCATCACTCCGGGCCCTCGGTAACGTCGACACCAACCATACCCGATCCGGCACCAAACTCCTCGACTTTCCCAAGCTCATCCAGCCCAAACAATCCTTGATCTGTCGAAAACCCGAAGATTGTCGTCATGGGCAATCTTGCGCGCGGGTCGATCATTCGCGGTCGAACCTTCTTCGCCGCCACTATGTGCGCTGACAAATCCCTCGACGCTATCAAATATATAGAGGACCGTCGATAACCCGTCCCCGATCCAATATCAAAATCCCTATACCAACTACCATAACAACATGTCTGGCGAACTCATTCTCGTTACCGGAGTCACTGGCTATATCGGAGCCTGGACTGCCGAGGAGCTCTTGAAGAAGGGATACCGTGTCCGTGGTACCTCCCGTTCCGTCGAGAAGGCCGATTTCTTGAAGCAGCGCTGGTCGCAATACGGTGACAAGTTCGAGGTCGTCGAGGTCAAGGATCTCGTCCAGGATGGTGCGTTCGACAAGGCCGTCGCTGGCGTCGATGGTATCATGCACATCGCTTCCCCCTTCCACTTCAACGTTCAGGACCCCTACAAGGACCTCATCGACCCCGCTGTCAAGGGAACCAAGTCCCTCCTCGAGGCTGCACACAAGCACGGTGACAAGGTCAAGCGCGTCATCGTCACCTCCTCCTTCGCCGCCATGATGGAGCCCCATGATGCCGGATACGAGTTCACCGAGGAAGACTGGAACCACGACTCCATTAACCACCTCGACAACCCCATGCACGCCTACCTCGCCTCCAAGTCCGAGGCCGAGAAGGCCGCGTGGAAGTTCATTGAGACTGAGAAGCCCAAGTTCGAGTTGGCCGTCATTAACCCCGTCTACGTCTTCGGGCCTTACATCCACCAGGTCAAGGATGCGGAGTCGATCAACACCTCCGTCGGACTTGTTTTCAACTACCTCTCCGGAAACGCAACGGACGTCCAGGTTAATCAGCCCACTGACCCCACCTTCTACGTCGATGTCCGCGACATCGCCGAGGCTCACATCAAGGCCTACGAGGTCAAGGAGGCTGCTGGTCAGCGCTTCATCTGCACTGGTGGTCCCTTCACTTACCAGCAGATTGCCGATGTCTTGCGCAAGGAGTACCCTGAGCTCAAGGACATCCCTGAGGGTCAGCCTGGAAAGAACTACGAGGTTGGTGTTAAGGCTTCCAACGAGCGTGCGAAGAAGGTTTTGGGCATCAACTTCATTTCTTTGGAGCAGTCTATCAAGGACACTGCTGTTGATTTGAAGAAGCAGTTCCTTTAAGTGGTGAGGAGTTTCGAGATGCGTGTACGTTAAAATGGGATGGAAAATGATACAATATTTGGTACGATAGACGTTGATACAATTAAACATATCCCTCACACGATCACGAGTTCCATGGTCTCAGTGATCCAAAACCTCCATTAACATGAGTTTCCCTAGATGACGGCAGGCATAATATGACCCGCCATTTGACCCTCCATCTTTTTGGACTGACATCCTTTGACTTCATCGTCTGACTTTGCCATTTGGCTTAATCCCAGTCATCATCATCCTCATCCAAATCTCTCCTCCTCTGCATAACAATCTTCGTCTGATTCCTCTTGCTCTCCTGCCCCGAAATCTCCTCCAACAACCCAATCAACTCCTCCTCACTAACCTTCTGCCGAATCTGTCCCGTTCGCGCCATTTGGATCAACATGTTCTCGACGCCGCGGGCTCGGTCGGCGCGGACGAGTTCGATGCGTCGTAGGCGTTCTCGTGCTGCTGGGGCGAGGATTTGGGCCAACTATAGTAACAATTAGCACTTCTACTCTTCCTCCCTCGAAATATGTAGAGAGAGAGAGAGAGGACACATACGATAGTACCACGTGCATCCTCCTCAGCCTGACGCTTCGACTCATCATCTCCGCCGCCGGCAGCGGGTGCACCTCCGAAGCCGCTTGGTGCCGAAGGACCGCGGGAGGGTTGTTGTGACTGGAGTTCGCGAAGACGGGCTTGACGGATGGCTTGGAGTTCAGCGTCGTCCATGGGGATATGATGGGATGTGGAGGAGGAGGAGGGAGTATATGGAGGGAGGATGGAGGATGTACGTATACTTGCAGCTTACGGCAGCTGCTGCGGGATGCTGCGGAGTGATGCACACGGTTCAGGAGGGTCAAAGGGAGGGGTCTGAGACGGCGAAGGAGATTATCGTTTTCTCTTCTTTCTCTACCCTACGACGGCACTTTGGCATTCCATTCGCCGTCGCCGTCGTCGCTGCCGTATACTGTTTTGCGCTCAGGGTACGGTGCCTGGCAGCGCTCTCAACTTTCTCGAGGTCGACGTCGATAACCAAAGATTCCCCAAAGACCTTCTCGACACATAGATCAAATGGCCGAGTCAAACGTTCTCGGTATCGCCTTCGGCAACTCCAACTCCTCTATTGCCTACATCAACAACGTGCGTTCTCTCGCTCTTCCATGGCAATTGCCCAAAACGCAGGCTAACAGTGCTTCGTTTACAGGAGGGCAAGGCCGACTGTATCGCCAACGAGGATGGTGACCGTCAGATTCCCTCTATCCTCGCCTACTCTGGCGATGACGAGTACCACGGTTTCCAGGCCAAGGCCCAGCTCGTCCGTAACCGCCAGAACACCGTCGCCAACTTCCGCGACTTCATCGGCAAGTCCTTCGCTGACATCGACCCTACCCACTCCGCTGTCTCTGCTCACCCAGTAGACACCAACGGTACCGTTTCCTACGACATTCCCGCTACCGGCAAGACCGTCTCTGTCTCCGAGCTCGCTACCCGTCACCTTCTCCGTTTGAAGCAGTCCGCTGAGGACTACACTGGACGACCAGTTACCGGTGCCGTTCTTACCGTCCCTACCGACTTCACCCACGCTCAGCGCGATGCGTTGATCGCTGCCGCCAAGGCCGCCGAGTTGAACGTTTTGCAGGTGATCAACGAGCCCGTCGCCGCCCTCTTGGCTACCGACGCCATCCAGGATGGTGGCAAGGTCTCCGACGACAAGACCGTCGTCGTTGTCGACCTCGGAGGTACCAGGTGTGACGCCTCCGTTATCGCTTCCAGGGGTGGTATGTACACCGTTCTTGCGACTGCGCACGACTACGATGTCGGAGGTAACCAGCTCGACGACGCTCTCGTCGACTTCTTCGGCAAGGAGTTCGAGAAGAAGACTAAGGTTTCCGCTACCAAGGATGAGCGTTCCATCGCCAAGCTCGTCAACCAGTGTGAGGTCACCAAGAAGACTCTCTCCGCGTCTACCTCCGCTACCGTCTCCGTCGAGTCCTTGGCCGAGGGTGTCGACTTCCACTCCAACATCAACCGTATGCGTTACGAGCTCCTCGGCCGTAAGGTCTTCGACAAGATGGTCGCTTTGGTTCAGGATGTCGTTAAGAAGGCCCATATGGAGCCTTTCAACATTGACGAGGTGATCATGGTCGGAGGAACCTCTCACACCCCCAAGCTCGCTTCCCGCCTCTCCGCCATCTTCCCCGAGACCACCCGCGTCCGTAACCCCACCGCTTCTGCCACCTCGTTGAACCCCGCCGAGCTTAACTGTCTCGGTGCCGCTGTCCAGGCATCCCTTATCGCCGATTTCGAGCAGACTGATATCGAGGAGGCGACCCACGCTGTTGTTACTTCTGCTCCTCACATCGCTAAGCCGATTGGTGTCTTGGTCGGTGATGAGTTTGTGAAGGTTATTGATTCGGAGACTGCTGTGCCTGCACGCCGTACCATCACCCTCGCCGCACCAACAACCCCCGGCCCTGTCTACGTCGCCATTTACGAAGGTGAACGCGACGTCAAGGTCACCCCCGCACCACCCCGCGAATCCAACAACGACGAAGAAGATTCCGATTATGAGGAGGAGGAGCCCGAAGATTTTAGGGAGCCCATCATCAAGCCCAGCAAAAAGATCGCCGAGTGTGTGTTTGAGGGCGAGGGCAAGGGCAAGGTCGAGGTTACGGTGCAGGTTGATAAGGAGTTGCAGGCCACGATTATGGCGAGGGCTGTTGGGGGGAAGGAGGTTGTTAGGGGGGTTGTTGGTAAGCAGTAAACTTTAATGATGGATAGAGCGTGATGAACGGACTAGATGCATTACATGATATCAAAAGGAAAGGAATTGTTCTGACGTAATTCGGTGTTTGTATGTTTATGTGATGTTACCTTAACTTCCCGGCGTATCTTCGTTACATGTGGGGGGCACGTCATACTTCGTACCTCGACGCAGCAACTTCAACTCGGCCTCGAGAATTCGATACACCACGAACCGGTACAATGGTTCATCTTCTGCTACAGAGATCTCTTGTTGCCTCTAGATTATTGGGTCTGCGAGGGCTGAAGACATCATCTCGTCTTGATCCTGTGCCTTATGCTTTTGCCTTTGAGTACAATGTTCTCCTCGATTTTTTCTGAGGAATATTAGCTAACGAACGTCGTACAGCATCGATGGCGTACTTTTAAAAGGATCAGACCCAATCCCACGAGCACGCGAAGCCCTAATACTCCTCGAAACCAAGCGTATCCCATACATGCTTCTCACCAACGGCGGCGGAACCCACGAGTCCGACCGCGTCCGCTACCTCAGCTCCAAACTCGGCATCGAGATCGATGAGCGACAGTTTGTGCAGAGTCATACACCCTTCAAGGAGATGGCTGGAAAATTTGAAAATGTGCTTGTTTGTGGAGGGCAGGGGGAAACGTGTCGAAAGGTGGCCGAGAGGTATGGGTTCAAAAACGTTGTTGTGCCGGGGGATATTATTAAGTGGAATAGTTCGGTGTGGCCGTGGCATAATTTCCGGTTTGAGGGGGAGGATAGGGAGTGGCCGAAGCCGAAGGATTTCTTTGCGCCGGAGCAGAAGATTGATGCGATTTTCGTTTACCATGATCCGAGGGATTGGGGAGTGGATTCGCAGATTATCCTTGATTTGCTGTTGTCGAAGGGTGGACAGCAGGGTACATGGTCTAAGACTTTCGACGAAGGTCCACCGATCTACTTCTCAAACCCAGATCTCATCTGGGCGAATCAGTACCCAATTCCTCGGTTCGGACAGGGTGCATTCAGATTATTGATCGAGGCGCTATACAGAGAAATGACGGGTGGCAAGGAACTGAAGAGCACGATCATCGGCAAACCACACAAGCTCACTTACGACTACGCCGTCCGCGTACTGAGCAAATGGAGGGCAGAGTCCTACGGTGTACAAGCTGGTAAGGAACTGGATAGGAGTCGGGTATACATGGTTGGGGATAACCCAGAGTCAGACATTCGTGGGGCGAACGAGAATGGGCTCTACTCCATTCTCGTCCGTACGGGTGTGTTTAGGGATGCTGTCAACAGTGAAAAATACCCGGCGAAGACAGTCTGTGCGGACGTCCTTGAGGCCGTTGAGTTCGCGATTGAGAGGGAAGAAGGACGTGCAGCTGAGAAGAAGGCTGGAATAGCTTAAACTACCGCGGAGCAGAATACCGAGAATTCTCGACGAGATAAATTGAGGTAGAGCTATAGACTATTGCTATAGAATCAAGCATGCTATAAATGATTATTCGGGTGTAAAAATGTGACATCTAACTTTGAATCTGTTAATTCTCCAATACATACTGAAGAAGGTCATCTCGGCATTCCCCCGCCGACGTCCAAACCGCCGAGCTTCCCCACACTTTCCTGCAGCAGTTCGCGTCGTACGTACGAAATCTCGACCAGAAGATGCGACGAGTCGTAGTGACCGGTTTAGGGCTTGTGACTCCTCTCGGTGTCGGTGTTCAACATGCATGGAAGCGCCTACTTGCTGGCGAGTCTGGTGTTGTCTCATTGATCGGTCGAAACGGTGATCCAAGATTTGCAGAACTCCCTAGCACTGTGGGTGCCGTCGTGCCGCAAGGCAATGCAAATGAAGGTGGATGGAATGCGATTGAATGGATAGAAAAGGGTGATGATAGGAGAATGGCAAACTTCACTCAATATGCGATTGGAGCTGCTGAACAGGCCTTACGGGATGCAGAGTGGAAACCGACTTTGGATGAACAGAAAGAGAGAACAGGTGTCTGTGTCGGTTCTGGAATTGGTGCGTTTGACGATACGGTGAACGCCACGGCCGCATACGAGAAGGGTGGTTACCGCAAGGTATCTCCCCTCCTCGTTCCTCGGATTCTCATCAACATGGCTGCCGGTCATATCACTATGAAATATGGCTTCCGAGGTCCAAACCATGCAGCGTCAACAGCATGTACGACCGGTGCACATTCCATCGGTGATGCAGCACGGTTCATCATGTTTGGCGACGCAGACGTCATGGTCGCTGGAGGCACTGAGTCATGTATACACCCACTAGCCATGGGTGGTTTCGCACGAGCAAGAAGCCTAGCTACCGAGTTCAACGACCGACCCGCAGAAGCCTCTCGCCCCTTCGATCGTGATAGATGCGGCTTTGTCATTGGAGAAGGAGCAGGTGCTGTCGTGCTGGAAGAATACGAACATGCCAAAGCACGAGGTGCGAGAGTATACGGCGAGCTTCTTGGATATGGGTTGAGTGCCGATGCGCACCACATGACAGCACCACCAAGTGATGGGTCCGGTGCTCATCTATCCATGCGTCGTGCTTTGAACCACGCAAAACTGCCGGCATCTCAGATTGACTACATCAATGCACACGCGACGAGTACACCTCTTGGCGATGCCGCAGAGAACCAGGCCATCAAAGCTTTGATGCTCGGGAAGGACGGAAAGCAAAGTGCGAGTGAAGTGAATGTGAGTAGTTGCAAAGGTGCTGTTGGGCATTTGTTGGGCGCGGCAGGAGCTGTTGAAGCTATCTTTTCGATAATGGCATTGCATGAGGGTGTGCTGCCGCCTACTATCAACCTACACAACCCTGGAGACCCGGCGGAAGACTTCGACTGCAACTACATCCCCAATCAAGCACAAGAGAAGGAAGTACGTGCTGTCTTGACCAACAGTTTCGGATTTGGTGGAACGAATGCTTCTCTTATGTTTGGAAAGGTTGATGTCTGAAAAGTGCAATGTTGAATGGATGAGAAGACCGCTCAATGCTAATATCGTACACTCATTTTCACTCGCCTCGAACATATCGTATCAATACACACTCTGAAACAACTCCCCCCTCTGATCCTCCAACAACTCCACCAAATCCTTAACATCACTCGACTCCGTCCTCCACCCCAACTTAATATTAAATCTCAAACTCCTCAATCTGGGTAAACAATTATTCAAAATCGCATCCGTAACATCGTCGGGCTTGATCTTCGTACTGAACAATCCACCGGAGGACTCCATGGTTAGTATGCAGAGTGGATGCGATTCGGGGATATTTCGAAACATCTGGGAGGAGATGTAGTCGACGTAGACAGCTAGTGATTCGAGATGAGGGCATTTCAGGAGAACGAGGTCGAGGCCGTCTTGGGGGAGGAGACGCATTGGGTATTCCACGCGAAGACGGTTTAGTTGTGGTCCGATTTTGTCGAGGAGGCCGTAGAATCCTTCTAGTGTGATGTTGGGGAGATGGGTGAAGCTGAGGGAAGTCACGGTTCGTGGTATATCTGGCTCCGTCAAGAACCTGTCACCGATCCCGCCGGATAACCCGATGTGCTGTAATGCCGGTGGCCACCGAACCGTCGTTTCAGCCGATAAGATGGAGTGTTTCGGAAGGCTGACTGACTCCAATTTGTCAAGCTTCTCGATCGCTTCGCAGAGGTATTTGAGCTCGATCGTCTCGCTCACGGTACTCAATTCCAGATACCGCAGATTCAAACACGACCCAATCGATCTCAGCGCAGAAAACCCCAATCCACGCTGTGGAGCATAAAACGCCTCCATATTCCTCGAACACTTGCGAATCAACCTCGAGCTGGAGGAGTTTTTCGTTCCATGCGTGATGCGCCGTAAATCCAACCTACGCACCAATTCGCCGATAGAGGAGTGCGGTTTCGATATCGTGGACGCAAAGTTGATGATATTATCCGTATGCAGCTCTGGACGAGCGTAAACCCATCTCAGGCCACAGATGTACCATATCCGATTCACGAGCAATATCGCACCACGGTTCTTGGATTCGTTGTTCGAATTCGCGCGGATACAGACGTAGAATAGGATCCGTTCGAGCAGCTCAGGTGGGCAGAATCCCCAGGAGAGCTGCTCGACGACGTCGGTGCTTGCTTCGTGGTGGTCGTGGTCGGGGGGTTGCAGGTCGTGCATGGGTGGTGCTGGACATGTACTCGTTTCGCGAATGGAGGGCAGCTTTGTGAAGCTCGGTGGCGATCGCGAAGGGCGCTGGTAACTCTTTGATGAGAGAAGACTCGTGATCCTCGAACAGGAAAGTTCCTTGTAGTGAGATCAGGCTTTGTTGTTGAACACTGTCGAGGGATCAGAGGAGGTAGGGTTGATTCGGGGTCGTGTGATACTTCGGCACATCGCCGCCCTTCGACTTCATACAAATGTTGCTAAGCTTAGCTATAGATCGCAGACGTGAGGATGTCAAACGAAACAGCGTTCTCAACGGTCTCCAAAAACGTAAAGATGTAATTGCAGAGAGATGATGACCTAAGATGCTAAAATAAAGTATAACCATATGCGCACCATGCCATGACGCCAAGAAACAACCTAATCATACACCCTTTCCTCACCTTCCAACCATCCCCACCCACACTCACAAAGGCAACACCGCCTTCGCCTTGACATCATTAACCCTCTTCACATTCCCCACATACATCCTCCGCCCAACCATATCCCTCGCCACTTCCGCACTATCCGTCGCCGCCAAGAACGCCTCAAGCGCCTCCTCCAACCTCCCGTCCATCTCCAAGAGTAATCCCTTGACATTCTCCGCAACACCCGCGCATTCCCCACAAAACGTCGTATCTTTCCGCGCGGACGCAATTTCGAGACCGCGTTTCGCCAGGGTGGAAGCTGTCGAGGCGAATGATAGGGCACGGTCGTTTTGGTGTAGGACGGCGAGGATCTCTGCGAGGTGGGTTTGGGTTGCGGCTTCGGCGCAGAGTGCGTGGGGGTCGGGTTGGGCGGGTTTGCCTTTCGTGGTGATGGATTTCGCGGACAAGAATTTCTGGGCGCGGAAGACGGAGAGTAGGGTTGGGAGGGCGAGGTCTAGACGGGAGGTTTTGGCGTAGAGGAGGCCGAGGGAGAGGGAGGCGTTGATTAGTTGTTGGGAGGTGTTGGGGCTGGTTTTGGGGTCGGGGACGAGGGCGGGGGAGTTGGGGGGGAGGGGGTGCAAGGAGTTGAGTGCGAGGTTGTAGGCCTCGAGGAGATTTGATTCGGCGGAGACGACGTCTGGGGTTCGGGATTGGTGGTCGCCTAGGTTACGGTAGATGTCGGATAACTCCTCGGGGGAGAGGAGATGTTTTGGTGCTAGTTTGAGTGCGAGTTCGTAGAGTCGTACAGCTTCGCTCGCTTGTCCTGTTCGGCCGAGGGTATAGGCGTATTTCTGAACTGCGAAAACCCATCCTTTCATGAACGCATCCGTCTTCGTCTTTGCTTCTTCCTCCAGATTCGGGGTTTCGAGTGGTAACCCACACTCCTCCAACGCGTTCCGTGCCCACGTCATAGCACGGGCGTCGTCATTCATCCAATCTTGACCCACCCTCACACTCCGCAGCAATTCTCGTGCTCTCCAGGGGAATTCTTTGGGTGTGGGTTCGGTCGATTCGAGGTATATGTGGGTACCGTAGTACGTACCAAGAATGATGAGGGAGACTGCAGTGGAACTGAATGCGATGATCTTGAGTGCGGTGCGGGATTCGAGGATGAAGCGATCGCGGAAGGATATGTGACGTACGGATGCTGCGGAGGGGCCATTGAAGATGAGAGTTTTGGAGAGGGTGGAGGGACGGATTGGAGATGAACGTAAGGGTAGTCGGGTGAAGGGCCGCATTGTCGCTCTGCCAATTGCTACTGGACGTCTTACTGGGATTTTGGTGTAGAGGTTAATGAGGGGATGCAGCCCCTGCTTCACCCCGCAGTCGACGCTGTCCAGCGGCATTCACTGCCGAGCAGTCCATCATAGGTAGCAAGAGCATTCATCCGGCGTGAACAGCATTGATTCACAATGCCTGAAGAGGTCGAGCCGCATCCATTACAATCGTCAACCACGGCGGAAACGGAAGCTGTGGTTGAATCATCGCCCAGACCAGCGTCTCCTGTTCCATCCGAGCATGAGCCTATTACGGAGGGGGAGCAACAGCAGGAGGACTCCTCTAACCATGAGGTTGTACTCGAGGAGATGAAGATGAAGCTCATCATTGCTGTTGAGCGACAGGCGGATCTGGACGATGCGCTGAACTCTGCACGGCGGGAGCTCGAAGCGTCAAAAGCGCGATTATCGACGTTAAAGGAGGAGGCACGGGTGAATGCTGAGAAATTGGGCATGATCGATCGGGGGGAGTACATTCTGAAATCAGACGCGGAGCAGGTGCAGGCTTCGTTAACCAAAGAGCTCAACGAAGCCGTCAATGGGAAGAAACAAGCCGAGAAGGAGCGGAAAGGGATGGAGACCGAGTTGGAAGAGCTGACTCGCTCATTGTTTGAGGAAGCGAACAAGATGGTCGCGAGTGCCCGAAGAGACCGTGAGGCATCCGAGAAGAAGAGGGAACAGATGCAGGCTAGACTGGCCGACACTGAAACACTCCTCAAAAACCATCAAGAACAACTGGCGGATTTGAAGTTAATGGTACAACGAATACACTCCGAAAACGAGGATACGGCGTCCTCAGTCCCCGGGACACCCGGCCTCCCGTACGGATTCGCGTTGAATAACCGCTCGAGTCGGGATTCGCTTCGGGCGAATTCGTTTGATACGGCGCCCGAGTCGTCGATACCGACCTATCACCCCTCACACCCGACTTCGTTCCCGAATATCTTTCAAGCGATATTTAGGACGGATACCCCCGTCTACTCAGATTTCAAGAGTCTTATTAGCGTGGCGAAAATCATGAACGAGCAACGACTCCCCGCACGAATCACACAAGCACTACCGGGCGCACCACCAAATCCACCACACGCCCCCACCAACCCACGTCCGGCGGATTCATCCTCACTCAAGGATCTGCGCTATTTCAAGAGGTGCCTGACAGAGGATATTGAGCCGACGTTGAGGTTGGATCAGGCGCCCGGATTATCATGGATGGCCCGGCGCGCAGTCCTCCCCTCTATCCTGGACGGAACCCTCATCATCGACCCAACACCCCCAGCCTCCCCGCACTCCACCTCCTCCTGCTCCCTCTGCGGCGCCTCCAACACCACCGACCCCACCCTCCGCCGCACCCACCGTTTCCGAACATCGGATACCTCAGCCGCGGTCTGGTATGCGCTCTGTGGCTACTGCGTTGGGCGAGTCCGGACTGTTTGTGATTTCGTGGGGTGGGTCCGGGGTGTCCGGGATGGGATACGAAATGTTAGGGGGGAGGGGGAGGAAGAGAGATGTTGGGAGGAGAGTACGAGGTTGCGGGAAGCGATGTTTTGGGCGAGGATGGGGGGTGGTGTCATCCCTATCATCTATCGTGGTCCGACGACGGGTCATGGGATTGAGATACCGCTGAGTCCGAGTCCGGAACTGGATATGGTTAGGGAGGCGGAGGAGGAAGAGGAAAATGGGAGGGGAAGCGTGGAGAGTAGGGTTGGCGATGATGGAGAGACTACGATGACGTTTGCGAAAAGTAGTCCTCCTCCGCCGATTTTTGAGAGGACGGCGAGTGGGTTGCATATTGATGGGGTTTTGGCTAGTGATGGGTGGGGTGTGAAGACGCCGCCTGTCAATGGGCCTGCATCGGAGCTGGCGAATGTGGAGGAGAAGGAGGAGGAGAAGGGTGGGACGGATAGGAAAGCGTCGATTGGTTCGAGTGAGGTTACGATGGCGTGGGCGGAGGCTCCGGCACTCCCGAGAATTGGGAGTACGTTTGGTGGGACTGAGTCTCGGCCTGCGAGTATCAAATCTACTCATTCAGCCACGAACGAAGCTGGTGGGGCTGAGGAGACGAAGGGTGAACTTGAGGCTGCAACGGGTACGGCTGGGCATAGTACTGCTGCGTCAGAGGATGAGTTTCATGATGCGGCGGAAGGGGCACCGGCCGCCGGGGCGTCGAGTTAGGTGATGGGGCATTTGAAGTATTCTTAGAACGGTTGTGATCATGGGGGGTGTGATGGAGTGCGGAGTGCAACAGGAGACGGACGGAAGTTAACGTTGTCTTCGATACCTTATCTTAATAATATACCCAGGAGAGTGTTTGTATACCTCCTCGATACCACCACTCTTACAGTATACTTGCGTATACTCGCGAGAAATCTATCATAGAGGATCAAACCCGAGGTCCTTTTGGCCTAAGACTTCACTGATGATCAGAATGCATGTATCGATCGCAGCCCGGATGTCAGCTCTCAGTAATGGTGCTTCGTCGTTGGCTGGCACGGTTGGAGGCGGTACTTCTTCAACTGAGGTGATGGCGACCTGGTCATTCTCATCCGTATTCTCCGCCGTGATGGTCGGAACATTCTCAGCCTTTGCCTCCTCGTCTTCCATTTTGTCGGCCTGACCGTCTTCCTTGCCGTCCTCCTTATCCTCGGTGAATACCACAACTTCCTTCTCCACACCCGCAGCCTCCCTAACCCTCCAACACCGCCTACACAATCCTCTCAATTCACTGACCTCCTCCCCACCCAGCACCCCCCTCCCCACCCACACCTTCACCAACAACGCCCAAAGCCACATACACATCTCCTCGCTCATTCCCACTTCTACCCACGTTACGCCCATGTAACGTAACAATAAAAGAGATTGGGCGTGGGAGAAGGAGTGCAGGAGGGGAGGGGTAGGTGTGTTTAGGGGGTTTTGGAGGAATGATTTCCAGAGGAATTTGGTTGTTGGCCATGATATGGGGGTGGTGGTGGGTGAAGAGGGGTGAGGGGGGGAGTGGAAGGAGGTTGCGAGGGTGAGGAAGGAGTCGAGGATTGTTGTTCGCCATTCTTTTGATGGGAGGGCGCGGGCATCCCTACTTCGAGACCCATTGATCGTAGTATTGGTGTCATCGTTCGTTGTTTCAGCGGTTGATTGCAATTCAGGCGCAGGCCACTTTGCAACAACAAATGCCGGCCCCGCCCTCGTTTCCCGGCGTACCATCTTCAAATACTCCATCGGATCATCCGGTAACCCCCTCGCGAACCCCCTCACCTCCCTTGCACCCTCATAATCCAGCCCACCACCTCCTTCCATCCCATCCTCATCCTCACTCTCACTTATCCAGAATGCACCGTGTTGGTTCGTGTATGGATCGAGTGGGCCTTGTGTCGCGTCTTTGGGAGGTTGCTTGCGTTTGGTACGGGGTTTCTTGGATGAGGTGCTGGTACCGGGGTTGTAATCGTCGTCGTAGATGTTTGGACGTTTGTTGGAGGGAGGTGGGGGGCGTTGGTTGGGGGTGTAGTCTGGGGGTCCGGTGGGTCTCTGGAGTGGGATGTAGGGCTCTGCTGGGCTTGCGGAGACGACTGCCGATGGTCGTTGGAGGGGTATGTATGGTTGGTCGGCCATCCTCGTGCTGACTCTCTTCGGAGTAAGTGGTTGACGAGTTGATAGACGGGGGCGACTTTGCGAACTCGAGGTCGAGGTTGTCGGCGTGATCCTTCCAAGGCTCGGGCTCAGAGGTGCTGGTGAGGTCGTGAAAAGCTCACCGGAAAGCCTGGTTCGCCTTGGAAAAGATTTATGAGTATCCTTTGAATAAAGACAAGATTTAACAGGTGTTCGGTAGCACGGTTAAGCAAGTTCACGTAAGTCCATCAGATAAGGCGGATCACGCGAACGACTCAGTCGACTCACCACCAAACGTTAAACCCCCAACCCCCTCCCCCCCTCCCCTTTAACGAACCTACCAACATCCAGTATGCCCCGAGCAGCAACCCTTCAGCCTTACGCAATCGACAACCGCTACCGTGACCCAGAACTAATCCTCTCCTCCGAACCCGACCTTCCCCAACCCAACGACTCCCGCATCGACGACATCCTCTACGCCGGTACCGACGCCAACCCTTCCTCAGATTTGGGTACAGACAGTAATATACCGAGTTCAGACTGGGACTCGCAGCCGCAGTTACAAGTACGGAACCAGGGGTACGGGGTCACATATGTCATTGAGAGTCCAACGAAGCCTGCGGGGAGGAAGAGAGGGAATGGTACGTCGGGCGAGGGCACTTCGAGGCGTGAGAAGAGGCAGAAGAGTGGGAGACATGTACTGCCAACCCAGTTGAGCCAGGAAACGCGTGAGGAGGGACCGAGTGTGAGCAGACTACGAAAAAGCTTCAGGACTTCGTTGGGCGCGACATTACCAGGGGAAGAACACCTCTCTCCAGCCGAGAAAGTCTCTGCACGGATCGCGGCTGCGATCGAGGAAGGGAACGATAAAGTCGATTTATCCAACCTCGGCCTCGAGACTCTTCCTGATTCCATCTCGGATATTCAGAATTTGGTTCCGGGGAATTGGGTTCCTGTTAAGTTGTTCTTGAACGAGAATTACCTTCGGGAGTTGCCGCCTGCATTGTGCGACTGCACGAACCTCTCGACACTAATCCTATCCAAAAACGAACTCACCCGTCTTCCCGCGAAAATCGGACGACTCACACGATTACGCGAACTCATTCTCCGGGGGAACAATTTGACATGCCTTCCGGCGACATTGCTAGATCTGGATTTGGAATCATTCAGCGTCCATCTGAACCCGATGCATCCATTACCAAAGGAGGCAGAAGAGCATGACGACGTCCCACTTCCTACACCGCCGCGGACACAAGCCCCGTCGAGTTCGCAGCGGACGATAACAGTCGCACCATCACGCCTCATCTACATCAAGAAATTCCGTTCAGGACCTCGCGAGGAGTCCGAAATCGCGAGAGGAAATGTCCCAACCCTCCGCGAACTCGCACTCCGCTCACTCTCCCAAGATCCAACCTGGACAAAATCCCAACTCGCGCACCTCAAACCCTACTCCGACCCTCACCCCGATGCCATCCCCCACTGGATACCCTGGCTGGACGACGCAATCGAGGCTGGCACCCAAGACCGCCGTTGCGATAACCCACACTGTCGGAAGAGATTTGTGCGGCCCTTTGGACGGAGTTTGGAGTGGAGGAGGGGGGTTTTTGGGATTGATGATGTGTTGTGTTTTGAGAGGTGGTTTTGTGGGCGGGGGTGTTTTGAGAAGGGTGGGGATGGGGTGGTGAGTCCGGAGTGGGAGCAGGAGGGGGAGGAGAGTATGAGTGAGAGTGAGGATGCGGAGGATCCATGGTAATAAGTGGCTCTCATGTGGATGATTTTGTTACTAAGGGAGGGCTTCGGATAGTACTCGATGAAAGCTTAGAGAGCACGCCGGGCGGCGGGCCGCAGCCGGATAAAGGTATAATCATGTCTGCATTAAGCTAAGGTATGTCTATCATACAGATAATTCTATCCTGCATACTTCCATCTGTCCTCTTCTCTTTCCACTGTCCTCATACATCTACCCTCCTTCTCCTTCTTGTGCTCGTCTGCAACTCACAAGTCGTCCACATCTCCTGCCTCGTCTACGACTCGTCGGTCTACTCCCCCTTCCCAACCTCCATCTTCTCCACCGGCACAGGACTCCCAATTCTCTCCTCCGTATCGGCCCTAGCTCTACCATATAGTCAATCCCCCCTCTCACCCTTCCCCAACTTTTTGAACCCCGGAATCTTCTTCGTGCTCAACACCCTAATCCCGAAATAATCACACATCGTCGTACAAATATCCATCACGAAACTCCCATATACGCCGACCGCTACTCCCAAACACGCAAAGACGTATAGGGCGGAGTTAGAGGCGGAGATGGTAGAGGGGACGGAGAAGAGGAGGGGGAGGATGGTGGAGTCGAGGGAGGCGTAGATGATTGGGAGGAGGAGGATGTTGAAATATGGGAAGGACTGGTGGGAAACGTGGGAGATGATCATGAGCCCGACCATGTATGCCAGGACTGCGCCGATGAAGAGCATGAAGGTGACGAGGTGTTCGGTGACAAGTTCGGGGCGGGCGGAGAGCCAGACGTAGACGAGGAAGGAGGTACCGAAGAAGGGGAGGAGACCGGCGAGGGCGGGAAGGAAGGGTCTCTTTTGAGCGCGGAGGGCGGCGTGAACGTTTGAGGCTGAGGCGAGGACATTACCGACTAATCCAATTCCGCCGAAAACCAAAAACGAGTGTTGGAGTGTCATCTCCAAGAATGGCGAGGGAAGGAATGTCGGTGCGGGGAGGTGAAGTACTTCCCACATATTCTGCGCCCAGAGCGACGGTCCGAACAGCGCGGTAAGCCCGTAGAAAATGGTAACCATCACGATCCCCTCCACAGGCCCGGAGAAATACGAGAGGTAGAGGGTGCCGGTGTGCCACTCCTCCCACGTACTCAAATAGAAATTACACAGTGTCGCGAATTGACACGCGACTGTAGCCCAACTCTGACCTAACCCCAGTGCGGCGGCGGTGAGGATACATTCGAGCGTGGTGTTCATTGCGTCACAGCAGTGATCGAAGCATTGGCCCAATGGGCCCGAGGTTCCGGTGCGGCGGGCTTGCATGCCGTCAATTGCGTCGAAGGACTGGTAGAGGAAGAGGCCGAGGGACCAGGATGCGTAGACCCAGCGGGGACATTCGGTTTGGAGGTCGGGGGTGTAGTAGAGGAGCGTTATGAAGTTGATGATGACGAATGCGAAGCCGGTCAAGGTGATCACGTTGGGACTATTGAACGCGGCGAGTCAGTAAATGTAAGATGGCAGGATGGGAGGAGAGGTATTTACGCGACGGTGGTGGGGAAGAGCTCGACGAGACGGCGCCAGTAGGGTCGTAGGACATATTGTGAGAGAAGGGATTTGTCGAGACCGCTGTAACGATACTTGGAGAGGTTCTCGACATGGGCGTTCCGGATGTAGAGACCCATCTTCGATTGTGGAGCTTTCGAAGGAGTGGAGAGGTTCACGTCGTGATACAGTACGTGCCGACTTTCTGAGTTAACCTGTCCAGTTAATTGAAGGCGAGTTAATTCTGTCAGGGCCAGGCTATCGGCGGCTCCTGGGCCTCGCACCGACGGTCCAACCTTAACTCTTACCCCACCGCCATCCCTATACTGACCAGGAGACATAGTGGAACCAATCCGGTCATCCTCTTAAGATCAGGCGTCGAAGCAGTGCGCTGTATGACCGATTGATCCGTCCCTAAGGATACATCTCCTATCCATACCCACGCTCATATCCGACCATCGTCCAACATCTCTTCGGCAATTGAGAGAGGAGCAATGGCGGGACCTAATGGAACGAGTGCTCCAAAATTCACGTTAGCGGACGATGACGGCTCAGATACCGAACAAATACCAGCACCACAATCACCTCATCCGCATGCGACACGGTTGCGCGAATCACAAGCTCAGGCGGAGAATGGGTATTTTGCGCCTAGATCACCGATTCTATCGACCAAATCGCCGCGGAATCCCGCGGGGGTGAATGGGGACCCTGCACCCGTGACCAGTGATTATGAGCCGACAACACCGACGAAGAACGGAGCAGCTTCGGCGCGGAGGAGGAGTGATGCGAGCATTGCACAGAATGCGATACAGAAATACGGCACAATGGATTCGAGTGGGTCGGCAATACCCGACATCAATGAGAGTGAGATCAAGTTGACGGGCATGCGACACGGATTTCAGGAAGACTACGATTCGGATGAGTATCTCGGTATGCTCGAACAAGTCTTCTACATGTACTACGCCGACAAACGCCACGACACATCCGGCAACCCCCGTATTTCAACCTCCTCCGTCCTGCAAGACTGGCGTATGCGCGAACGTCTCAAAACCGTCTCCGCAGCCCTCGTGGTTTGTCTCAACATCGGTGTCGACCCGCCTGATATCGTCAAAACCTCACCCTGTGCGAAGTTGGAATGCTGGATCGATCCGTTTTCGCTTCCGGCCTCGAAGAGTCTGGAGGCGATTGGGAAGAATTTGCAACAGCAGTATGAGACACTGAGTATGCGGACACGGTACAAGCAATACCTAGACCCAAGCGTCGAGGAAACAAAAAAATTCTGTTGTGCACTCCGCCGCAACGCAAAAGAAGAACGCATCCTCTTTCACTACAACGGACACGGTGTACCTAAACCAACGACGAGTGGCGAGATATGGGTCTTCAATAAGAATTATACGCAGTATATCCCGGTGAGTCTTTATGATTTGCAGAGTTGGTTGGGGGCGCCGTGTTTGTATGTTTGGGACTGTTCTGCGGCGGGGAATATTGTGCAGAATTTTATGAGGTTCGTGGATCAGCGGGAGAATGAGTACAAGAACGCCTCTTCCAACGGGGCAACAACGAATGGTGATGGGAATGGTGGGGAAGAACAGCCGTCCGAGCCTGTGAGTCCGCAGAGCTTTAGGGATTGTATACAGTTGGCGGCGTGTGGGCCTAACGAAGTATTACCGATGAACCCGGACTTACCGGCTGATTTGTTTACGTGTTGTTTGACCTCGCCGATCGAGATTGCGGTCAGGTGGTTTGTTCTGCAAAATCCGCTGCCGTCGAATTTGTCGATCGATATGGTGATGAACATTCCCGGACGGCTCCAGGATCGTCGAACGCCGTTGGGTGAGTTGAATTGGATATTTACGGCGATTACGGATACGATTGCATGGAATGTCCTTCCCAGGCCATTGTTCAAGAGGCTGTTTAGGCAGGATTTGATGGTCGCGGCACTCTTTCGGAATTTCTTGTTGGCGGAGAGGATTATGCGGGTCCACCAATGCCATCCGGTTTCCTACCCCGCCATTCCGGCGACTCATAACCACCCGATGTGGGATTCGTGGGATTTAGCTGTCGACACTTGTCTCGCTCAACTCCCGCACCTCATTGCGGCGGAGCATGGAGGGCCGGCGTATGAATATAAGCATTCGTCCTTTTTCACGGAACAGCTGACCGCATTTGAGGTTTGGCTTGCGCAGGGGGCTGTGTATAAAAAGGTCCCGGATCAGCTGCCGATTGTGTTGCAGGTTTTGCTCAGTCAAGTACACCGTCTCCGCGCACTGATTTTGTTGAGTAAGTTTCTGGATCTGGGACCGTGGGCTGTCAATCAGGCTTTGAGTATCGGAATTTTCCCGTATGTGCTCAAGTTGTTGCAGAGTCCTGCGCCGGAGTTGAAGCCTGTTTTGGTGTTTATTTGGGCGAGGATCTTGGCTGTTGATGGGAGTTGTCAGGCGGATTTGTTGAAGGATACTGGATACACCTACTTCGTGCAGATTTTAACACCAAACACCGCTCAGCTTCCGGTGGCGAATGTGAGTGAGCATAGAGCCATGTGCGCGTTCATCCTCAGTGTATTCTGTCGGGATTTCAAGCAGGGACAGGTTGCGTGTATGCAGCCTGGTGTGCTGAGCGCGTGCTTGAGTCATCTGGGGGATGAGGATCCGTTGTTGAGGCAGTGGGCTACGTTGTGTGTTGCGCAGTTGTGGAAGGATTTGGCGGAGGCGAAGTGGATGGGGATTAGGGATGGTGCGCATGAAAGGTTGTGTGAGTTGTTGACGGATCCGGTGCCGGAGGTTAGGGCTGCGGCGTTGGTTGCACTGGGGAATTTCCTGGGGTTGCCGGATAAGAGTGAGCAGGCTGTTGCTGTGGAGAATTATATCGCGATTGCGGCGTTGGGTCTCACAGCTGATGGGTCAGGTATGGTTCGTAAGGAGCTGGTCGTTTTCTTGTCGATTTTCATCTCGTTGAATGCGAAGAAATTCATGGTTACGGCCCTCGGACACTTCGAGGAGAAGTTGGCGAGTAGTGAGGGGCGGTTAGCGACGAGTACGGATGTTGCGTCACATTTGAGTCGGGCGACGCCGTATGATGCTGTTTGGCAGGCGTTGTTGATATTGAGTGTTGATCCGTTTTCGGAGGTTGCGGTGTTGGCCGTTGGGGTTGTTGATGCTGTGCATGCGGAACTACTTAAGGGTCCGCTGGGAGAGGTTGCGTCGAACATCATCAAGGCAGCGTCGCAGACGTCGAAGCCTGCGTTTGATGGGTCGTTGTCGAGGACGAGTACGTCGAGGGATGGATCGGAGCATCCTTCTCAGGCGCCTGATTCGCCTGCTAGGCCGGGTTCGTCTAGGTTGACGCGTACGTTGACGAGATCGGCGTCGATTGCGGTGTCGTTGAAGAACCTTGCTTTGGGTCATCATGAGGAACCTGCACCTGCGCCGGAACCTAATAGACCTCCTCCCGAGGACGAGGCTTTCGTTCCGAGTACGCCACAGCCATCTCTTAAGGTGCCTTTGCCTAAGAGCTTTAAGGAGTTGAAGGGATCAAAGTCGCCACCGCAGGAACTGCCTTTGAAGAGCTCTTTCTTCCAATGGAGCTGTGAGTACTTCATGGAACCTCAGATGAAGCCCCAGGAGACGGATGAGCCAGGAAGCATGGAATACAATCAGCGTCTATGGCGCCGGAACAGAAATGAGAGGATCATCTTCGAGACGCAGCCTCAGAAGGAGATCGCCGGTGCGAGTGCTTGGAATCTGCATGCTGGGTACTTCAACAATGAGACTCAGCCGATGCGGTTACTGTTCCATCAGTTTGAGCCTCATCTTGTTGCGGCTGATGATAGGGATGGTATCTCGGTCTGGGATCACAATACGGGAACTAGGCTCAACCGATTTTCGAATGGTAATCCTATGGGAAGTCGGATCACAGAGGTGAAGTTCATCAATGAAGATGATGTTGCTCTGTTGATGACTGGTTCTGGAGAGGGTATTATCAGGCTATACCGGAACTATGAGTCGGAAGAGAGTATGGAGCTTGTGTCCTCATGGCGCGCACTGACTGACCTGTTACCTTCAAACCGCAGCAGTGGTTTGGTGGCTGAATGGCAACAAGGGCGAGGAACATTGCTCGTTGGAGGTGACGTAAAGGTTATTCGAGTTTGGGACGCACCACGAGAAACGTGCTTGAGCGACATACCAGCGCGTTCGGGTAGCTGCATCACGTCCCTTACCTCAGATCAAGTAGCTGGAAACATCTTCGTTGCAGGATTTGGCGATGGTGCAGTCCGCGTGTACGATAGGAGGTTACCGCCTAGAGACGCGATGGTCAAGGTCTGGAAGGATCACAAGACTTGGATTGCCAATGTGCATATGCAGCGTGGAGGAAACCGTGAGTTGGTATCGGGTAGTGTCAGTGGTGATGTGAAGCTCTGGGATATCCGACTTTCGAAACCGGTTCGGACGATTCAAGCACACACTGGCGGATTACGGACATTGGCCGTCCACGAACATGCACCTGTATTCGCTAGTGGCTCGACAAACCATTTCATCAAAGTATGGAATACATCGGGACCGAACTTGTCAACGTTTAGGCACTACTCGGGATTCTTGCATCAAGGACGACAAACATCGTCGGCTGTTACCTCGTTGGCGTTTCATCCGCATATGATGAGTCTTGCCGTTTGTGGCGGCGGGGATCATCATATCAATATTTATAAGGTTGCGGCATGAGAGTGAGATGGGAAGATAGGACGGAGAGCATGAGCGTTCATGGTGGACGTTGCAATTGGGTCGTATCGGATTGGATTCGTTTGGCAATCGGCATGCGTAATATGTATTTGCTGCATCAGTTTGTTCTATTCTTTCGTGGTAGGGGATATCCATCATGACAGCTTTTCTGTACGGTCATTTGTTGTAATAGGAGAGCATAAGAGGACTTGTTCACCATACAGACCATGGCCAGATATGTACACTTGATTGCTAGATTTTGATGTAACGAAGATAAATGTGGCCCGTCTTGCATCCCCGAACTGCTGATACCCGCCCCACTTACAACCAAAGGGTATGAAACAGAGTGATGAATGCACATGTGATGCATGGTCTGTGAGGGAACATCATGGCGAATTGCAGTATGTCACGGCGGCCGGGCGATCCAGGAAACCGGCCGGAACGCACAGCGACCCATAGTCAAAGAAGATGCCACACGTCTTGCGTAAATGTGTGTATTGCAAGAATCCCCGTATTAAAGACGATGTTTCTCCATCGACATGCTTGATCCCCTTTGTCCCGTCTTACCCAAGACTCCCCGCCGAATATCAAGTCATCAACTCCTCTATTTGTCAGCCTTCGCAGGCTTCTTAGTACCGTATTTACTTCTCGACGTCGTTCTCGTCGCAACACCGCTAAGATCCCCCACACCTCTGACACAGTGGTACAACACACCGGGAAGATCCTGCACACGACCACCACGAACAACAACGACAGAGTGTTCCTTCATACCGCATTAGCAACCTTAAAGCACAAAAATTGAGCAGATTGGCTAACCTGACAGTTGTGACCCTCTCCGGGGATGTATGCGATAATCTGTCTTCCAGTTGACAACTTGATCCTAGCAACCTTTCGAACAGCTGAGTTGGGCTTCTTCGGCTTTACGGTGTAGACTTTATTGCAGACCCCCTTCTTGAAGGGATTGCTGAGCAGAGATGGACACTTGGCTTTGATGACCTTCTTTTGCTTACGGGAACCCTTCATGACCTGGTTCAGGGTGGCCATAGACCGCGACAATGGCGAGGCGATCTGGTTGACGGGCTGGATTGGCCGGGCGGCTGCCAAGAAGGCTGTTGGCCGAGCGAGTGATCTTCTCAGAGCGCTGAACATCGTGTATAACTGCTCGATATACCGAGACGCGTTGGTGGTTACCTTAGATTTTGGAGATGCAGGTGTGGTGTGGCCGTGCACTTCCCGCCACACCGGAGACGTCACGGCATCGAGTTCCCAACAGCCTTGGAACCGTGATATCGCCATGTCGGACGACGATGATTTCATGATGGACGGTGAGTCAGGCTGCTTCTCATTTGGTGTCTATGGACGGAGACTGACGCTTGTGGCAGACGATGAGACGTACGACTTCGACTACGAAGACGACGACGATGAACAGGGGGATCAGGATGTCGATATCGAGAACATGTACTACAATGCAAAAGGTTAGGGTAGTGCAGGCTCTGGTCTGTAACATACAGTCTGGCTGACGGATTAGTCAACAGCGATGAAGGAAGATGATCCTGAAGCTGCAATCGTGGAGTTTCGAAAGGTCGTGGAGAAGGAGAAGGAGGAGGGACAGAAGGGTGATTGGTAAGTCACGTTCTTTTCTAGTGTGAAAAGTGGATGTGGTGGCTAACTGTTTGGGGGTCGTAGGGGTTTCAAGGCGTTGAAGCAGATTATCAAGTTGTCGTTTTTGAGGGGTGATAAGGAATCAACGTTTAAGGATTACAAGGAGTTACTCACCTACACCAAATCGGCCGTTACACGAAACTACAGTGAAAAGTCTTTGAACAACATCCTGGATCGCATCTCCTCCTCAGCAACCCTCGACACGGATTTCATGGAGCGCTTCTACTCCACCACCCTCGAATCACTACAAGAAGCCAAAAACGACAGACTTTTTCTCAAGACGAACCTCAAGCTCGCGAAGTTGTGGTTGGATAGAGGCGAATGGGGTCGTCTCAACAAGAGTTTGAAGGGGTTGCATGCGGCGTTGGCGAAGGAGGGAGAAGAGGGGTTGGAGAGTGAGAACAAGGGGACGTACTTGTTGGAGGTGTATGCGTTGGAGATCCAGATGTATACGGCGACGAAGAACAACAAGAAGCTGAAGGTATGTTGTTGAGAGGGTTTGATATGGTGCACGGGGTGCTGATTTGGGATATAGGACTTGTATCACCGGACGTTGCATGTCAAGTCTGCGATTCCGCATCCGAGGATCATGGGTGTTATTCGCGAATGTGGAGGGAAAATGCACATGAATGAGAGTACGTCATGTGCCAGCGTGTCATCGTATTGGGTTATTAATCGGTATATGACAGAACAATGGCAAGAAGCCCAAACCGATTTCTTCGAGTCCTTCCGAAATTACGACGAAGCCGGTTCTCTCCAGCGCATTCAAGTCCTGAAGTACTTGGTGTTGGCGACGATGTTGGCACAGTCTGATATCAATCCCTTTGATTCGCAGGAGACGAAGCCGTACCAGTCGCATCCGGAGATTACTGCGATGACGTCGCTGGTTAATGCCTACCAGCGTAATGAGTTGGAAGAGTTCCAACGGATTCTGAGGCTGAATAAGACGGCGATTATGTCTGACCCGTTTATTCGGGCTTACATCGACGACGTACTCCGTAACATCCGGACCTCGGTTCTCCTCGCACTCATCAAGCCCTACACCCGCGTCACCCTCTCCTCAATTGCTACACATCTTAAGATCACAGTGGAGGAAGTGGAAGAGCTATGTGTGGCTTTGATTCTGGATGCGAGGATTAAGGGACGCATTGATGGTGTGCAGGGAATTTTGGAGTTGGAAAGGGAGAAGGCGGTCGAGAGGGAGAGGTACGAGGCGTTGAGGAGGGTTTCTGAAAGCGTTGGAGGGTTAACGAAGACTGCTTTTGAGGGGTTGAAGGTTATGTAAGTGGGCGAGTGAGTGAGTACCCGGCGTTTTCTATCATTGCTATCGAGAGGAGATATACCAATACCCAAGATGAGAATAGAGCATCTACAGTCGATCACACACCTCCGTTTTTCCTTTCCCTTCCGTACTTCTCCCCCGATCGGCTTCCGTCTTCCCCGCGGGTTCCGTGCACGCACCCGTCCGATATCGATACCCGATGACTGCAGGTGACGTCAACATCGAGAACTGAACTCAGATCTGGAAAACCTCTACACCAGAACAATGTAGAAGCAGTACATAGACCACCAGCATACACCCAGCATACACCCAGCATACACTCGACAAAGATGTCACCAGACGGCTCAGGATGGAGTCCAGCACATCGTCGCCGTTCGTCAGCAACAGTCAAGACCGACAGTCCCGGACATGCTCGTCACTCGTCCACCATTTCCGACATAACAGTCGTCTCACCAGCTGAAGCCGCGGCACAATTCACCAACTCCTCAACTCCACCCCTTACAATCGCAATAATAACATACGGCTCCCGCGGCGACGTCCAACCCTACCTCGCCCTCGCCAAGACCCTCCTCTCCCACAAGCACACCCCAGTCCTCTTCACCCACCCAAAATATCAATCTCTCATCGAGGAGGCAGGGGTAGAGTTCGTGTCGATTGGAGGAGATGAGGGAACAGAGGAGTTGTATGCGCATATGGTCAAGTATGGGTTGAGTGGATGGAAGACGTTGGGGTGGATGGGTGGGGGGGAGTATCGGAAGTATTACGATGAGATGTGGGAGGGGGCTTGGAGTGGGTTGATTCACTCGAAACATCGGTGGTCGTTTTTGTTGACGCATCATTTGTTGTTGCTGGGGCCTCATCTGGCGGAGAAGTTGGATTTGCCGCATATCTCGATTCAGCACTTCCCGGTACATTCGACACCCCTCCTCCCTGCACCCTTCCTCGAGTCAACATCGTATATTGCCAACAACCGTATTACCCGCCTCCTCAACAAACTCTCCTTCAGATGCTTCGCGTACGGGAATGTCTGGCAGCATGGGGATGCCATCAACGCATTTCGCGTACGAAGGTTAGGCATGAGACCATTGGGTGTGAGGGAGATGTGGCACATCATGTGTGGGTACGAGAAGAGGGCAGGACGAAGTATGTACCCGATGAGCCCCACGTTGTGGCCCCTAACCTTCAAGAAGGGGATGGATGTCGTCCTCACCGGACACTGGGATACACCCGTCGATCCTGACTATGAACCGTCGGAAAATATCAAGGCGTTACTGGCCAAGGCGAGTGATAGAGGTGAAGAAGTTGTATATCTGGGCTTTGGCAGCATGCCCTACCTCGACCCCGAACACCAACTCCACGAACTCATAACCTGTATCCGCGAAGTCGCCAAACCAATGATTGTCGGCATCGGAAAAGAATACATCCAGAACCCTAGCATCACCTCCTTCCGCGACTCCCACGAAGGAGCTGACGTGGTCTTTGTCGAGAGCATTCCGCATGGGTGGCTGTTCCCGAGGGAGGAGATAGGGTGTATCGTGCATCATGGTGGGAGTGGGACTACGCACGCCGCTATCTGCGCACAGAAACCCTCGTTGATCGTACCGCATTTTGGGGATCAATTCGCGAACGGTGGGATGTTACGCGCTTTGAAACTGGGATGGGGCGTACCGAAGGGAACCACCGGTAGGGCTTTAGCGAAGGAAGTTGAAAGAGTGATGACGGAGGAAGGGGTTAGGGAGCAGTGTGCTGTCGTGGGCGCGAAGGTTAAAGGGGAGGATGGGTGTACGAAAGCAGTGGGAGAGATTGAGGAGGAGTGGGCGAAGTGGATGCATGAAAGGGAGGGCAAGAGGAGAGTGAGTTTCGGAGGGTGGGCGAGGGGGTATGATGCGGTGTAAGAGAGAAGGAAGAGCTGGGTTTATGATACATGAGAATCGTTTAACTGGTTCAATGTTCACACGACCCCTTAATTTACGCACTCCACACCCTTTTGATCCACTCACGACACGTCCAACCTCACCACCGTCCTCTCTGTCTGTTTTGTCAATCAGAATGTTCCGCAAGAAGCCTAAGGTCCGAGAACCCTTCATCATCCCCTCCAGCCTCGCCGAACTTGGCCTCCGCGTCACACCCAACGATGAGCTACGACGAATCAAGAACCCGGAGTTACCGTATGAGTATTTTCAGCGAAATGATTTTGGGTATAATGAGGCGCATAAGGTCGCTGTAATGAGTATGTCTCTGTCATAAATTATGGAGAGAAAGGGAGCGCGGTGTACTGACGCGGTATATATAGAGTGCGTTTACGACATCGTCGATGAGAGACTCCAGAAGTTGGGCATGGAGCGCCTTCGTATCCCTTTAGGTACTAAAGAAGATGAACCGCATACGGAGGTAAGCTCCCTGTAATCCTTGAACTCTCTCAGAGATCTGACGACAGGTGCTTACAGATCCTCGTCTCGTCCGATTTGAGAACCAATGCAAAGAGGGTGGTGGTGTTTATGCCGGATGGGAGCCGTCTTGGGGTTTGGGGAGATAGGGTTTTGACGACGTGGACTTTGCATGTCTGTTCTCCTTCCCCGCCTGCGAAGGTATGCTTTGCAGGGGTATGGGTGCTAACAAGGCGTGCTGCATAGGCGGGTTCCATGGAAGATTCCGTCCGTCGGGCTCAGGAAGCGAGGTACTCAGTCGTGATCTGCAATGCCGGCGAGTTGTTCTATGTACCCTCACAGAAACGAGCCATGGTACGTTCCACGTCTTCCGCCCCTCTCCCCTTACGTATCCTGCTGGCAGGGTGCTGATGATTTGATATAGCGCCTTTTCGAAACACGGTCTTTTGGTTCGCGAACGGAGACGATCCCTGGGAATGCAACGCCTCAGGAACACTTCAGATATGTGATGGAAGAGGTGATCAAGCCAGCGCCGGCCGCGAAAGTTGTCGTTTTGGCGCATCTGTTTGGGACAGAGTGTGCCGTGTCATATTTTGACGCTAATTGTACGCCCTCTCTCCCCCGCTTCTTTTCTTCTCTCTTGCTTGGGCACTAACTTTTGGGAAAACAGGGAACGACTGGGCGGATCATTTAACTGCGTTGGGCTTAGCCAAAACTCAGCATACGGCAGCTGATACGAATAATAAGGCATTCCGGTGGTTCATGGCAAATCGTGCAGTAAACTACGAACAAGCCCTGGACGACCAAGATTCTTCGACGGAAAAAGTAAGCAACTATGCAGCTGGAAAGGCAGGGTTCGGATGTGTGACGTTCTCTGCAGAGTGTCGGTTCATGGACGAAGTCGTCGCTGCTGCACTCCCCTTCTATTTCGAGTTCTTTGAGAAAATGGAGAAGGAAGGTGCGTTGACCTCTTATGAGGCTGGTGAGAGCGAGGAGGAGGAGGATGAGATATCGGGCGAGGTAGACGTGGAGGTGGAGGAGGTGGCTGTGGATAGTGGGTTGGGTGGGAGCGGATGGGAGTGATGATATGTGAGTTCGGCGGTGTATTGAGGCGGAAAGGGAATTCAGAAGAGGGATGGATATCGCTCATACCCAATATATGGTTGCATCTGCATCAAATAGCTCCAGGTTCATTAGCAGACATCCAGGCCTATTAATTTTCAAATATTTCGGCGATGGAAGGCTTCCATCTTATCAACTCATACTCGAACTATAGATGTCAGTAATATGTGGGGCATTAGTTGAGCTCATGAGGCGACTACAGCATTTCCATGTTCCTAGATATTGGCCTCGCTTTACGTATGAAAGTTTGCCTTGTAACGCTACCGTGTCAGAAGACGAGGGCCAAAACTGCTTCCAACCCATGGTGGAGGGTTATTCTCGTTGCACGCTGAAGAACGCACTGAGAATTTGACCCAGTAGGGTTGTGGTATGACCTGACTGGATGCTACGGCATTGAGCGTACTAATACGGGGGCATAGGTTTTGTCTCTTCCAAAATATAAGGCGAGTTTTTCCATCACGCCTTGATCGACGAGCTCAGTAGTATTCTATCGCGCGGTTGGAGATCTCGTCCAGTAACCTCGTAAAGGCATTAAAGGGAGCTTCTGTTGTACCAGGCCACAAATGAACATAAGCCCGTTGGCTCCTTGTCCGTCTGGAGCACTAAACCATGTGGCCGATATCGGATCCCGTATTCAACACCTCCGGCTCAGTGACAGCTTATTCCCACGGCAACATCAATTTTCGCATAGCGACTCAGACGCAACAGGCA
Organism: Saitoella complicata NRRL Y-17804; assembly: GCF_001661265.1. Classification (NCBI taxonomy): domain Eukaryota; kingdom Fungi; phylum Ascomycota; class Saitoellomycetes; order Saitoellales; family Saitoellaceae; genus Saitoella; species Saitoella complicata. The sequence goes on along the minus strand of NW_017567016.1, from coordinate 49,313 downwards.
AAGTGCGATCGTGCTATGACCGTTCGCCATCAGGAAGTGTGTCCTCAGTTTTGGTTCCATTGAAAAAATTCTATCGAATGAGAACTATCCATATTATCAGTTGCGGAGTTCTGGAGCCTTCGTCTCCACGGCCCGCTCGAAGCTGACGCCTTACGCAGACGCATCGCGACACAAGTATAGGGCAACTTCTGTCATACTTTCAAGATATTTGGATCGACTTTGTATCTCTTTTGTCCCATTAGGAAGCCGTCAGGGATACCCCGCCTGGGTTCTACCGCATCGGGACAGAGTGCACTAGCGCGGAGCAGCTGGGCCTCGCGCCGGCCGCCCAAAATCCACCGGATACGGTCGAGCTGCTTATGAGCAGAATGATGGTTGCCAATCACTTCGAAGCTAACGATTTAGCCCGAGTTAGCCCAGAGTGAAGATTTTGCCTCGCCTTGAGCTCTCCCAGAGAATTTCGTCCTTTACCTACTTGTCTAACAGCACAGGTTACCCAAAACTTCCAACAACACTACCAAAACCTTCTACAAAATGTTCACTACCTTGATCAAGCTCACTACCCTCATCTCCTCTGTTGCTCTTAACGGAGTATCCTCTTTTGCACAGGCTGTTCTTGCCTATGCGCTCACTGAGCGCAGCCGCCTTGATGACCTTGAAGCCCAGCTCTTGGTCAGGGAGCAAGTGACTGTTCAAAAGAGAGCTCATGTTACGCGGGTCTGTGCTGTTGTTGCCCGGTCTGTTGACGCAGATGAAGAGTGTGCTGAGGAAGAAGTCAAGGAAGAGGATGTTCGCGACACAGAAAAGACCATTTATGAGATGAATGCTCCCTTGGATGAAGAAGAGCTTGACGCCCCTGTCGACAAGGCTTGCAGTGGCCCTGCCTTTTGGTATGCTGGCCGCTGTGGCATGTTCAGCAGCGAGCTCAACTTCATCCTTGAGAGTGATGAAGAAGAAGAAGAGTTTAGCAATGAAGAGTCAATCTTCACTGCTGAACGTCGCAGCTTGAGCCCATCCGCCGAGTCCGTCGAGCTGGGCAACTTCTACGCGCCCATAAATGCGCCGTCTTTGGGTTCTCTGAAGACCAAAATCTATGAAAGCTCCACCCATGGGTATTTTGGCGCCGTTTTTAACGAGAGGCGTCACTTTGACGTCTGTATACACCATGGCATGGGCCAGGAGTCTATTTCTCATATGTATTTGGACATCACTGAGGACTCTACCCCTGCTGTTACCACCCTCTCATCCTTCTTCGTTTTAGACGAAGATGAAGAGGAGCTCCCCGAACTCCCCACTGAGTGGATGACTAGCTGTTCTGCAGTCGAGTGTACCGCGGGAAAGTTCTGAGGGCGAGGATGAGGAGGAAGGGTGTTAGGAGTGTGGGTGGATGGTGGGTGGGTTAGTAATGGTGCTGTACAGGGACTACACCCGCACGCAAGAAGTCCGTTAAGGCCCTTGCGCGGGGATACACTGACAAGATTGTTGCGGCATAACAGGTGGAGGAACATCAACCCCACCACCGCAGCAATTGTGGGTGGAACGTCCGACCCAGTTCTGAGGCTGAGAAGATGGTCAATGTTGCTCAGTGCACGTCGTACCACTCAATAGCCTACGGTCCTGGGACGGATCACTGCTTATGTACGGTGCCTATGGGTACGGCGTACTGGGCGGGTGGAGGAAGAAAGTCAGTGAAGGGGTATGGGCTGGATGAGGAACACCTCCATGAAACTCGTCCTGCCTCAGGAGCTGTAATGGCTCAAGTCCCAAGGCCATACTGCACTGATGAGCCGCTTCTAAGTCCGCACCTCAAAAGCGCGGTAAGTTGTGGCTGTACAGTGTGATTATTGCGCCATGTCCTCAATGGCAAGGCAGTACCTGTCATGGGTCTCTCTTGGGCACTCAGCGTTGACGAACACCGTGTCCACACACTACCTAACCAGGTACCCGCACCGCCTCAACAAACGAGTCCAAAACGTTTAGGGCCCATATGCCCGGCAAGTTTGTTGTTTGGTTTGTGTGCCCCGCAATGAGTCATGACAAGTCCTCAGCGCCAAAACCATGGCGGGTATCGTCATGGCGATATTCTGTGGGAGAAGGTTCTGAAAGGTGGACAGTGGTACAGTGACAAGTCTTCAGCAGGCCAGACACTCTTTCGTCTTGGCCGAGTCCAGATGCTGGAAAGCACGGGCGGGGATGCTCTCTGAGTTCCTTAGTAGTAGCAGCCGTTGAAATAAGCGGATGTTGCTGCCAAGGGAGTTTGAAAGTTCATAGCTTATATTCGTAGAAACTGTCGTGAACGGGGATGGTGTGAATGATGAGGTCGGCAGGTTTGCTTCATTCGATCTGGTGATGGGGAGCGAACGCAACCCGGCTCCGTCACAAACCCGTTGCATTGCGAACCGTCGTCGTCGTCCAGCAGCGTCTCATCCCTCGCAAATACCAACAGTTAACTAATTGCCGCCGACAAGGGTATGGTTGTGGTTGTGGCCGCGCGGACCATTGTCGTGCGTGGGAAACTCTATGTGCACAACTCCGCTACGGCCCCAACAGGACACATCCCAGCGTAGAAACCGGTGGATCGTAGAAGAAAATAATTCTATTGCGTCGCCATTCAAGCGACAACTTATGATGATGATGATTAGACCGTCCCGTCAGGATACGCGTACGTACACCCCCATGGCCATGTAAAAGAATAAACGAAACGAAACAAAACGCCGGAACCCCAAGCAACACATTTTCTATACTCCTTTCACCCCCTGGATACCCTCAGCAGCAGCCTTCGCCTCCAACAACTTCCTCTTCGCCTCCGCCTTCATCTTAAAATAATCCGCGTGAAGGCCACACTCAGTCTTCTCCTTCCCCGCCCACCGTCCCGCCCTCTCACTCTCCCCCTCCCTCGGCACAACAGTCGAATGCCAATCCCCAACACTCTTATATCCCTGATCCAACAAAGCGTTATATGGCACGGCGTTGGCGTCGATATATGCTTTGACGTCGGCGAAGGAGAGGGATGCGAGGGGGTTTATTTTGATGAGGCCGGTTTCGTCGAGTTCGATGATGGGGAGGGAGGAGCGGTCTGCGCCTTGGGAACGGCGACGACCGGTTAGGACTGCGCGGACGTTTAGGTCGGCGTATGCGCGGCGGGCGGGTTCGACTTTGACGAGGTAGTCGTAGAGGGGTTCATCGCGTTCCCAGAGTTTATCGCCGTGGAGTGCTGTGAAGGCGGCGGCGGTGGGGGTGTTTTCGGGGGTGTAGACGTGTAAGGGGACATTCGGGTATTTCGCCCTCACGCGATCCACGAGATCGAGGGTTTCTTGGAAGTGGTGGAGGGTGTCGATGAAAATCAACGGGACCGGGTTTTCCTGCGTAATCGGAAGCTTGGATAACATGTCGATGGTAGCCAATCCAGTCAGGCCGAATGCGGTTGTTTGGTAGAGGTTGGGGATGGTGACGATGGCCCATTCGAGGATTTGCTGGGGTGTGCAGGAGTTGAGGCGGGCGTTGATGTGAGCGAGGTGAGAGGGGGTGAAGATGACGGGAGGGAGGGATTCGAGGGAGTCGCCCAAGGCAGAATCACCCGATTCGGAAGAACGAGAAGACAGATCCTTGGTCATGATGCAATTGAGTATGCTGGAAGGTTGTATTTGTGGGTCAGAGAGAGAGCGAGTGATCCTTTTATATGAGGGCGTGAAGTGGGAGGATTCGGGATTGTGCAATTGCTCGTTGTTTCTGGTGTTGCAAGTGGCGGGTGTTTGGAATTAATCGCGCCATCGAATTGCGCAATCGGCAGTTGGCGGGAAATCTGCCGAGGTGCGCGCGCGTTATTCCTTCAGACCGTGGGAAACACAGCCTGCCGCACCTTCTCAACTCTTCCCTCAACCTTCTCCTCCTTCCCCAAAACCTCCCTCATCAACCCCTCACACAACACCCTCTCCTCACCCTTCTCCATATCCATCTCTTTGATCAACTTTGGCACAAACTTGCCACTCGCGTTGATGACTCCATTTGACTTGGAGTTTCGTGCCAGTATGAGCAAAACGGAGAGGTGGAGAACGAGTGCCGGGTCTGTGGCGGCAGAGAGCTGTGTACCGAGGTTCTGCAAGATCTCCGTCTTAGCCGCCTCCACGGTTTCCGCATTCTCCTTCACAGAGAAGAGGGAAGTGAACCCAGCAACATCGCCCTCTTCAAGCAGTTTCTTCGCAGCCTCCGCATCAAACTTAAGCTCGCTTTTATCACCCACATCCGTAGCCGCCTTGACCATCTCCTCTCCACTCACCTCACACAAAAACCTCCCCAAACTCGCCTTCAAGCTTCGTGATTTGAGGTCCTTTAGTCCATTCGCATATACCGTCCATCTGGCACGTAACCTTTCCATCGCAGCTTTCGGTCCCGATCCACTGGTAGGTGTAGGCGCAGATTCGACTTCAACATCGAGATATACAGCCTTAACCCTCTCCTCAAACACCCTCGCAGCAACCGGCCATACACGCCTAACCAACTCCTCCCTCAACACCGCCGGAACCTCGGCGTCGGCGAATTCCGGCATCCCTGCGCTGTGCTTCTTTAAAGTCTGGAGTGATAACCCCTGTCCCTCCCCTGCGCTTTTCTTCTTCGCCAACGGCTTCGGTTTCGTCTTCGCAGCTTCAGATAGAGCAAAGGCCGTGCACCCACCCTCAACCCTTCCCAAAAACTCGCGGCGCACGACGTATCCCTTTCCGACACCGACAAACACGACTCCCGGTGGAACACGGGGTAATACGTGACCAGTCAGTAGCTCTTGCGCATCCTCCCATTCGAGTTCAGGTACGAGATCAGTGATTGAGGAGAACGAGTGGATACCCTCGACGAGGGCTTCGATGTTGGCAATATATGCGCTGGATACCCATACCGTTGCCAACCCCATCGCTCCCGTCTCTTCCACCCTCAGCTCCGATCCTTTAAGGAGGTGTTTTGAGATGTACCCGTCACGTCTGAATCTCTCTACTGCTTCGCGTTGTTTGTGTTGCGTGTATGAGGTAGGGGTCCAGACACCGCCATCGAGTGTTCCTTGGTTGGAGAGACGGGGGGAGCGGAGGAGGGGGGGGAGGAGGTGGGGAGTTAGGGGGTTGGTGGTGTTGGTGGTGAGGGTTGAGAGAGGGGTTGGGCTATGTACGATATAGGTATTAGTACGTCGTGCTGATGAGAAGACAGGAGCGTAAAAGGTACCTTGTGAGTAATTGAATACTTTCCGTAAGCCGACCCTCCTCCTCCTCCAACCACCTCCTCTCAACCAAAAACTCCTTCTGCGGACCCACATACGTGTTTCCCCCCTCCTCCCCACTCTCGAGTTGTGATTGTATCTGCTCGAAAATGATGGCGTTGATTCGCTGTTCCCGACACCACTCACGAACCCGGACCCAACCGTTCGTGGAGAGCGATTGGGAGAGGGTTTGGGAAAGGCGGGTAAGCTCTTGTCTTCACCACAGCGTTAGCCGTCCCATAACCTTTCGTTTCGTTATATGTGGCGCAATGGTAGACGAACCTCGGCAAAACCACACTCCCCATCCTAATCCATCCCGTCTCGGGTTGGTAGGCGCTTTCGAGCTCGAGTTCGGTGATACGTGTTGTGGCATCTTCGGCGCTCACGTTGATATGGGCGGCGATATCGTCGATTGATATCCTCGAATCTACTCCCAGTAACCATCAACAACCATCGCACGCACGTGAGAGCGAGTTCGGGGGGTGTCATACCTTGGTGGTCAAGTAGTGCGGTGATCTCCTCCGTCGCTTTGGTGCGCGTGATCCATTCCTTCCTGGCAGCTGTCGACGTCGTGGTTCGCAGAAACTCTTTGTTCGTGTCGATGAAGGAGACGAGTGCTTGTACGTCCTTGAGGGCGAACACCGCCGGTTTTCTTGTTAGCCCGAACATCCTGGTGGTTGCTGGAGCTGGAGGTGGTGAAATCGAAATTGCGTAAAGTGCTTGTCAGGTCGGGCGGGGGCGGGGGCGGGTCGGGAACTGCACGCTGGGGAATATAGAACGGGAAAAACGGAAAAACAAACAAGTTCTGCGTCATTGGTGTAATGGTTAGCATTGAAGCCTTCCAAGCTTTAGTTCCTGGTTCGATTCCTGGATGACGCACTTACTCTGTGCTGTTTTGCTTGCTTGAACGTGGGAAGCGGTCCTCTGCACGTGCACTACGCTCGCAGCCTCAGCACCAACAACCAACACCAGCCCAGCATCAGCAACACCAGGCGCAGAACCCCATTGATCCCCCAGCTATTGCACGGATCCTTATAAGCAAGTAAACAAAATGTCCGGCTCCTACCGTCCCTCAGGCTCCCACCGCTCCCGCGCAACCTCCACAGCCCCAACCCACTCTTACTCCGGCGGCGGTGACCCCGACGGACCCCTCATCCACTGGCGCCGAGAATGGGTCAGCCCCATCGTGCCCGTAACAGATATGAGCGATAAGGAGAAAAACAGCAACGGGGACGTTAAGTTGGGGTTTAAGGTGTTGAGATGGGTTCCGGTTGTTACGGACGAAATGGATGAGGAGGATAGGAGCGGGGATGCGATGGATGTTGACATGGATGCTGAGGGAGATGGGGATGTTGAAGCGTCTACGCCTGCGTCTACGCCTGCGCCCGAACAACCTCCAACGGCGGCCGGTGACAGATTACCCATATCCGACAGCAATTCCTCCGCCGACCCCTCCGTTTCTCTCTCAACCCCCAACCTTCCCCCAGCCGATCCCGCAGGCGCAGCGGCAGATGTTGCCGCAGGCCTGGCACCGACTGATAGTGTAGAGGTACCAGAAGGGCAGGAGGGAGGTGGAGGCGGAGTTAATGGAAAGGGAGTGGTAGGGAGTCGTGAGGAGGAGGAGTCGGGTGAGGGGATGGATGTGCAATCTGGGGCACCTGAGCCGCCGTTGGGGATGGAGGCTAGTGGTGGGATGTGATTGGGAGGTGCTGTGGGTGGAGACAGTACGTGATGGTGATAGGTATGAATCTCGGTGATCTGTCGGATATTCGCATGTGTTCGAAAAAATACGGACCTCAAGGAATGCAGGTCAAGGTGGAAATGCAGGCTGGAGATGAGGCTGTCTGTGATCAATGTCCGATTAAATATTAATCCAATACATGAGAGAAAACTCGTTCCTCCCACGAGAAGCAGTTTCATAAGGAAAAAAGAGACCAGGGTATCATCTTTTCAAGGCCGTATCCGTGCCGCATCTTCCGTCAGCATCGCTTGTCTTTCTTCCCTCTCTCGGGCCCTTCTTCCATTCCTTCATCAACAAATCACACATCCAGATCCCCTGTCCTTCCCACCAACATCCTCCTCATGCGCACCCTTCGCTTCCGCCGTAACACTCACTCTCGCCGCCTCCGTAAACGCCTCGTTGACACCCTTATTCGCCTTTGCCGAACACTCCAAATACCGTACCGCCTTAATCCTCTTCGCCACACTCAACCCCTCATCATAATCAATCAGCCGCGCACCAGTATTCGACAACGGCTCAACCACACTATTCGTATTTGATTGCGCCGCAGGATTAATCACATCAATCTCCCTCAAATCGCACTTCAATGCGACCAGCACAACCTTCACCCCCGGACAATGCTCCGCAACCTCCTTCACCCACCTCCCCTCGACGTTCTCTAACGAGTCTCTTGAGTCGATGGAAAAACATATCATGACGACGTGGGTATCACTATATGACAGACTTCGGAGACGGTCGAATTCTTCTTGGCCGGCGGTGTCCCAGAGGGAGAGTTCGATGTGAGTGGAGTCGACGAAGATGTCGTGGACGTAGTTTTCGAAAACGGTTGGTTCGTAGACTTGCGGGAAGTAACCGCGTGTGAATACATTAAGAAGCGATGTCTTTCCTGTATGCCGAACATTTTGTGTTAGTACTGCATTCGACGGTGAGAGCCTGCCATGACCACGTACCGCAAGCACCATCGCCGAGGATGACGATCTTTCTGTACAGAGGCTTCTTGCGCGTTCCGAAGCAGGACATTTTTTGGGGGTGTATGCTGTTCTTGTTGTCTGTTGATGGCCGTAGGCGTATGTTTGGCGGTTGGGCGTCGTACGGTAGGGCCAAGTACCGCCAGGTGGGGTCGCCTTATCTTGACTCCCCGATCTCTGATCTGGAAGTGAAAGTGGCTTCAAGTCCGTTTAGAATATTCATTGAAAGAAAGAAAGTGTATCGCCTTGTCACGACGTCAGTACATGCTCTCCCCTCTGCCACACCTTAAACGGCCCCCCCGGATCAACACCCTGAATGGACAAGAGAGCAACGAGCAACCCTAAACACCCAACCACAACCCTTCAGAAGACAAGGAGAAAAGAGAACGGACAAGACGATGGATATCCCTCAACCACCAACCATAAAGCAGAAACGGTCACAAGGCGTGTCAACAGGCAGTCGTCCGCAAAGACCACACCTCCAAACCGCGAACTCGTCAAGTGTATTCGTACGTGGCACCATCGAGCAGCATACATCCCACAATTAAGTTTTCTAACACTGTGAGCACAGTTGATTCTCCATCCCCTCAACAATACCTTCCAGAAGAAGACACTTCCACTCCCACCACATCCACAAACCCTCCGCATCGGTCGGCAAACATCCTCCAAAACAGTACCGTCCGAATCAAACCCTTTCTTCGACTCAAAAGTCCTCTCGCGGTCTCATGCAGAGATCTTCACCTCCCAAACCACACCTTTCCGCGTATTCATCCGCGACGTACGCTCTTCGAACGGGACATTCGTTAACGGCGTTCGACTTAGTAAAGAAGGCGAGGAAAGTGAGCCGGTGGAGTTACGCGAGGGCGATGTCCTCGAACTCGGGATTGATATCTTGGGTGATGAAGGTGGACGGGAACGTGTTGTGCATCAGAAAGTTGCGGCGAGGGTCGAGTGGGCAGGTGTCCACCCTCCATCACAATCAGGGGCCAATGGTGTCCGCGTCCGCATGGAAGATATCGATCCTGCAAACTCGATTACTGGAGCGAACGTCGCTGTCGGTACAAGCTTTGCGAGTCGGAAGGCGATCACGGGAATGAGTGGGATGGGGAGCATGTGGTCGAAATCCGTGTCGATTGAGATGGTAGTCAAGAAACTCAATGCGGAGCTCTGTGCCTCCAAAGACGCTCTAGCAGAAATCCAAGCAACGACAGAATCCCTCGCTACGATTCGTGCGTCCATCGGTACCGGCTCGAATGATGCCGGACACGGCAGCGCCCCTTCCTCCGACGGTACGAAATACGAAGAAGCAGTCGAGTCTTACTCTCAACCACACGCAACAGCAGAAGAGGCACATATAGACCAAGAAAGAGAACGAGAAGAAGCCCACGAACGCTCCGAACTCCTCGAGAAAGCCCTCCAACGCGCTACCGAAGACCTAGCCCTAACACACGCCCGTATCCGCGACCTGGAGTCCACCCTCGAGCGCGAACGTCTCGCCCGCGAATCCGCCGAATCTAAATTCCGCTCCCTCGTCTCCGAACTCGAATCCCACAAGCTACGAGAAGAAGAAACGAAAGAAAAAGAGAGGGAGGAGGGGAGGAGGGTGAGCGGGTTGGAGAGTAAGGTTGAAGAGTTGGAGGTGTTATTGAGGGAGAGTCGGGGGGAGACGAAGGAGTTTAAGAGAAGGCTGGAGGTTAGTGAGAGGGAGAATGAAAGGTTGGGACCGATGGTTAGTGAGTTACTGGCTAAGTTGAAGGAAGCGGAGGATAAGCCTGTGATGGCCACACCTGCTGCCACCTCATCACCATCTGGGACCAAGGAGCGGCTGGATGCAGACTCAGTTGAACTCGATGAACGGGACAACGGAAAGGAAGGGAAACTAAAGGCAGGCTATGCACCAAGGTCGAACGCAGCAGGCCCAGGAGCAGGAACGAAAATGACAGAACTGAGCGTGCCCTTTGGAAGTGCGATCGGGGTTGTACTTGTTGGTGTCGGATTGATGTATTGGTTGAATGGGTGGAACCAGGGGAGGGTGCCCGTTGGTGAGACGTGAGGATGCCAATTGACGAGAGATCAGGGAATATGTTGCTTTGGTTGCAGGTCGCGTGGGATGGCCCGGACTGGTACCGTGATTCCGGTAATACGAGTACAGGCGGGATTGGGTAGGCTAGGCAGGATTATGGCTCTGGGAATTTGAGTATGGCCTTTCGTGCAGCTGTACGCACTGATATAGAGTCCAATTGCCTCCGACTTATTCGAGCTCGGGCCAACGGATCTGGCCATAACTTCGTGCGAATCAAAACTGGAGCAAACGAGAGAAGAGATGCATTGCGTTGGCTTCTAATGCCTTTTGCATTCAGGTGAATGCCACCCCAAATTAGTATATCATAACAGCCTTCAATTTCAACTCCATAAAGATATTCCTACACAGCTCTCATTCAGACTGCATCGCTTAGAAGCGAGCAGACATAGCCTGACAAGCCTTCAACCTACACAAAACAAGTCAGTATCAAATGGATATCACGATGGGAGAGGGGGTAAACATACTGATCCAAGTACCACCCGCAAATCTGCATGTTACCCTCATTCTCATCCAAACACCTCGTGAACGCCTTCGAGTCCGCATCACAGCTCGTCGCACCGAAAGAGCTCTGCTGCTGCTGAACAGGAGCAGCCTGTGCAGGCGCAGCCTCAGGTGCGGGCGCACTCGATCCACCACCGAAGAGACCGGTGATTCCGGCACCGAGGGTGTGGCCGATGGTAGAACCGACAGCGACACCGGCAGCGGTGGAAGCCATGTTAGCGAACAAACCGGGGCCCTGGGAAGGTGCGCCCATGGTTGCGGGAGGGGGGGGAGGGGCGTGCTGGACGGGGGTTTGGTGGGCAGCGGTGGAGGCGGGGCGGGATTGTTGGGTGGGGGCGGAGCGGGCTGCGGGAGCTGGGCGGGCAGCGGGGCGAGCTGAGGAACGGGATTGACGGGGCATTGTTGTTTGTGTGGTTTGTGTGTGTTTGGAGGAGTGCGTAATTGGGGGTGTAGGGGACGAGGTCGTCTTTATTTGCTGCGCCCGCGCTGCGCCCATTTCGCCGACTCTGGAGTCGACACGGAGCGCTGGACTGTTCTGGCAGTCGGGGAAAGAACCTTCTACCGGCGAAACTCGGAAACCGTCTTCCAAATACCTTTCTTTCTGCTCAACTGGATCGTAAATCTGCACTCACTTCCATCGACCCGAGCTCTCCTTCAAGGTGCTTCTCCTGCCCCACCCGCATCCTCCCACTTCGGCCTGCATCCAACGCATCCAAAGCATCACGCCGACGAAAAATCAAAAAAGGGAACTTGGAAAGTCCGTAACCATACAAACAAACAATCACATACAATGCCTCCTCCGCCTTCTGCCTACGGTGCTCAGCAACCCTCTACTTTCGATAAGATGAAGATGGGAGCGTTGATGGGAACCAGTGTTGGTTTGTGTGTTGGGTTTCTCTTTGGTACGTCTTGTCGCCTCCCTCGGTCTTCTACCCAATTCCCCTGCCTTGCGCAGTATTTGGAGTCCGGGGAATGAAAATAGCGTGCAAGAGTTATGTTAACGTTCGTTCACAGGTGGCTGGAACCTCCTCACCAACGGCCCCGGCCCCAATGGATTCCTGAGATCATTGGGTAAGTCGATGGTCGGAAGTGCCGCGACGTTCGGTTTCTTCATGTCGATTGGATCTGTGATCAGAACACAGCCGGCGTTGACGAGTAAGGAGTGGGAGCAGGCGGTGAGGTATCCTGTTATTGTGGCGGAGAGGAAGTAAGTGGAGGGAAGGGAATGGGACGTGTACGATGAGAGGGAACTAAAGGAAGTGCATATTTGAAGTGATGATGATGGATTGAGAGGAGGGAAGGCGGGAAAGCATGAGCAAGATACCAATAGGGAGTGGAGGCGATTTCATTTATCAGAGCGATATGAACGATTTACAGGGACGGAGGGTGTGCATTCGCTACGTATACTCAATTCAATTATGGAGAACTACACCGATCTATCCCGTATGGTTGTCCGAGACTCCGTAGGAACAACCCCATCCCTCAACAACTCTGTGTTATCCCACGACATATCGCCTTCCTGATCTTTCCTTTCGTCGAACATTCCTTTAATTCTTTCGACTTGATCGTTAAATCGCGCAATTGCTTGAGCACGCTCGAGATGCGATAAGAGTCGCCTTATCGCTCCCAATTTCCTATCAGCGCACGCCCGTATCAAACGCAACCTCCAACACCCCTCGCTCTCTTATACAGTCTGATCCGCTCTCTCTGCCCTCTCCAATGACGGACACGATGCACAAACAAGGAATCCCATTACTCACTTCGACGAACTGTACGGGACAGGTTCATTTACTTGTGGGTTCGACACCGCTGATTGCCTCCCGGGCGACGAAGGTGTTGGATGCGGGTGCGGTACCGGTGTTGGTCACGGAGACGGCGACTGAAGAGTTACCGTATGATTTACGAAAACGGGTCGAGGAGGGTGTAGTCAGACATATTCAGCGAGGATGGGAGGAGAATGATCTACAGACGCTGGGAAGACAGGAAGTTGGTGGATGGGTCGATACGGTGTTCTGTGCTCTACCGCCGACGGGAAAGAGTGCGCAAAATCTATCGGTGGCGTGTAAACGGAACAGAGTACCGATCAACGTCGCCGACTCACCGAGTTTGTCGACGTTCACGCTACTCTCAACCCACACCGATCTCCCACTCCAAATCGGTGTCACGACCTCGGGGCGCGGATGCCACCTCGCTTCCCGAATCCGCCGAGAAATCGTATCATCCCTTCCCAAAGAACTCCCCGCTGCAATCGAACGTATCTCGACCCTCCGCGAACGACTCTGGCACGCCTCGTCGACACCCTCAGCAGTGGTGGCACCACAAAGCGAAGACGATATCGATCCCTCCACCCAGATGAACGAGCTTGTCACCGCTGCACCGACAGAAGAGGACGCGGATCAAGAGAAAGCGAAAACCCGGCGCGCGAGGTGGTTGGCGCAGATTTGTGAGTATTGGCCTCTGGAGCGAATCGCTGCGTTGACGGACGCGGAGTTGGATGGGATGTTGGCGTCATACACCTCGAACCCATCTTCAGTATCCACGACACCAGGGACGGAGGAAGCGATGGGGAAGAAAGGCTCAATCCACCTGATCGGTTCGGGACCGGGGAGTCCGGGGTTATTGACAGTCGCGGCCCACGAGGCAATCAAAACCGCAACCCTAATCCTCGCCGACAAACTCGTCCCCGCACCCGTCCTCGCTCTCATCCCTCGCCGCACACCGGTGCACATCGCCCGTAAATTCCCCGGAAACGCAGAACTAGCACAACAAGAACTACTAGACATGGGTCTCGCCGCCCTCCACCGCGGCGAAAAAGTCGTGAGACTCAAACAGGGCGATCCATACCTCTACGGCCGCGGCGGCGAAGAAGTCATCTTTTTCCGCGAGCACGGGTATGAATGCACAGTCGTCCCCGGCGTGACATCCGCGCTCTCGGGACCATTGTTGGCGGGGATCCCACCCACCCACCGTGGCGTCGCGGACGAAATCCTCGTGTGTACTGGGACGGGGAGGAAGGGGGAACCGCCCATGCCCCCACCCTACGTGAAATCTCGCACGACCGTATTCCTTATGGCCATCCACCGCCTCGACGCACTCGTTTCCTCACTCGTCACTCCACCACTCGACTCCCTAACCGCCTCCGCACCATGGCCCATGGACCTTCCGTGTGCCGTAATCGAACGCGCATCATCCCGGGACCAACGCGTCGTGCGTACGCGGCTCGGAGACGTGGTTAGGGCTATGGAGAGTGTGGGGGGGAGACCACCTGGGCTGATTGTTGTGGGGTGGGCGTGCGAGGTGCTTGCGAAGACGGTTGTGCCGGAGGGTGGGTGGGTTGTTGAGGAGGGGGTCAATTTAGGGGAGTATGAGGGGTTGGTTGGGGGGGTGAAGGATGGGGTTGAGGTTGGGAGTGAGGCGTAGGGTGGGGAGAGTGGGGTATTTGTTTGAGTAGATATAGCTTTCGGTCGGTATACGGAGTTTGTGATTAAGTCATATCGATAGCATTGCGCGAAAATACTAATATGCATGGACATTCATTATGATCATTACTCTGCACACTTCGCTTTTCACAAACTTCTGTGCACGACCTTGGTGATATCGGTGTCATTCACCCACTCCCACCATCTGACCACTCCAACGTTCATGGTTATATCATCACCGTCTATTGCGTTTATCCCTATTCCTTCTTCCCACCCCTCTCCTCAACAAACCCCCTCCACACCCCCTCCATAACACCCCTCAAATCCTCATAAGCCCCATACAACCTCGACAACTCCCCCTGCAATGTCTGGACTTGTGTCCGAAGCGTGCTTTCTGAGCCTTGTGTGCCGAATTCTGAGAGACCTCGTCGGGCTGCCGCAACATCATCCTCATCTTGGTCCTCCTCTTCCAGAATATTGGGTTGTAGCGACAATACCACGTTGTGCTCGTCGCGGTCTCGTTCGGATTGTACGCGTTTGAGGGGCTGTATCTGTCCCGTCGCCGTCTTTTTGGCGCCTCCTAACGAGGAGCCGGAGCCCAGAGAGGGAGGTTTCAGGATACACCACAACCCACTCACAGGTCCCTTGTGCGTCTTGAATTTCCGTACCATTTGGCGTGTCGCGAGGTCCCAGCACAGCACCTGGCCAGCGTTGTCTCCACTGACGAGGAGGGTTGCGTCGAAGCTTAGGGAGAGGGCTGTTATGGGTGATTCGTGGCCGGTTAGGACGTCGGAGGAGGTGGTGAGGGTGTGGATTGAGCCTAGTCCGCCGACGGCGCCGGCGTCAGTGGAGGGGTAGAGTGGGATTAGGTGGATGCTGCCGGAGGGGGCACCGGCGTAGATTGCGCGTTCGGCTGGGTCGACGGTCATTGCGGTAACTGCACCGGAGCAAACAAAGGTGGTCAAGCATTCTCCCGTACCGAGTTCCCAGACCCTAATCGTCCCATCCTCGGAGGCGGTATACAACCGTGGATGCGAGCCCGCGCCGACGTGGAGTGATGTTATAGCGAGGGTGTGGGCCGATAGTGTATGCACCGGTTGTATCTCGTCAGAGCGGGAGGAGGTGGAGGTGGAGAGGAGGTCTGCGGTACGCCAGACGTGGATTGCGGAGTCGGCGGAGGCTGTGATGAGGTGGGAGGAGGAGTGTGTCCACGCCAGAGAGGTGAGGGCTGCGTAATGGGCTTCGCGTGTCCAGACTAGATTTCCTGACGCGAGTTCCCAGAGAAATAGACGACCGGAGCCGGAGCCTGCGGCGAGGAAGGTTGAGCAAGGGGAGAGTGCGATACAGGCGAGTTTTTCGGGGAGGGGGATGCGTTGGTCGCACGCTTCTTTATTCCATTGGTAGACGTTTAGGATTGCTTTGTCCACCTGCGCTGCTAGGAGGTAGGAGGGGGAGACGGTGGTGCCGTGGAGGGGGGAACAGGTTGATTTGTAGGTTGAGAGGTGGGTTGAGGCGTGAAGGTCGTGGACGGAGATGAAGTGGTCTGAGGATGAGGGTGGTTGTTGGGAGGATGTTCCGGGTGGTGGAGGGGGAGGGAGGGAGGATGCGGAGACGATGATTTCGGTCAGCATTGTCGAGGAGATCGAGGAGATCGAGGAAGAGAGGGTGTAACGTCGACTTTCGAGGATTCTTGTGCGTGCACGTGAATCTGCACCAACCTCGACAAAATCTTATCGATCGAGGCTAGTCCGAGATGGGAAATACCTTGGGAACAGCACCGGTAACGTAGACTCCGAACAATTGTAATGTCGAACAGCTACCCAATACCAGACGACCGATCAGCGTAAGTACAGGCTCGCATAGCTTTGAAACGACGCTGACACCACTACCCACAGCTCCGCACCAGGCTCCGCAACCCGCAACAAAGTCCCTATCGCAAATGCTCTATACCCCCTCCTCTCCTCCCTCCCCCCCGCTTCAAAAATCCTCGAGATAGCAAGTGGAACGGGAGAGCACATCGAATACCTCGCATCTCTCTACCCTACTCTACAATTCTTCCCCACGGAAGCACGGATCGACATGCTTGATTCCCTACGCCGCATCAGTGAGCGACAGCCAAATGTGCAGAGGCCCCACGAACTACATGTCTTTGACTCGACACACTGGGCCAATATCGAGGAAGAAGGTCCCTTCGACGTGGTTCTAGCATTCAACCTCATTCACATCGGACACCCCACACTAACTCCACTCCTCCTCTCGCACTCCGCCCGTCTCGCACCAGGTCTAGTTCTCTACGGCGCATTCAAGATTGATGGAAGGTTTATGAGCGAGGGCGACAAAAAGTTCGATGAGAGCTTAAAGTCGCGGGATCCTGAGTGGGGATTGAGGGAGATGAGGGAGATTGAGGGGGAGGCTCGCAGGGTTGGGTTTGGGGCGTGGGAGGTTGCGGAGATGCCGGCGGGGAATTGGGTTGTTGTGGTGACGAAGGGGAGGGGTGGAGGAGATTAGGCATGTATTCGCAAATGTGTACTTATGTATGTATGTGTTATGTCGTCTATGTCAATATGGGTATCCAAAAATCCAGTTCGAATCACTCCCAAAATTGTTCCTGTATCCCTTTGTCCCTCTCTCTCCTCCTCCTCAGTCATCGTTCACACCATTCCCGTTCGACCCGGCCACCTCCTTCATCATCCCCTCATGCCTCCTAACAACCTCCGGAATAATCAGCGCCTCAATCTCGCCTTTTCCCTTCTCCCCTCCCTCGAGCCTAATCCAATCTTCCTTCCACCTTTCGTCTTCCTCCTTTCCACCCTGGCCGTTTTCTACGAAAACGACCTCCCAACTCCTGGTTTTCAAGAGGTTCCCGATAACGAGTCGATGTCCATACCGCCTCAGCGCCTGTTTCGCTTTCGCCAATAAAATCCCTGGATCGGTTTCTAGCTTGAACGAAACGACCAATGCCGGTGTCGGCGCCCACGTCGAAATCAAATGATGCAGAAATTTGGGTGTAGGCGAAAGATGCAAATTCAGCGTCTTGCCCCTCGGAGCACCAGTTACGGGCGTCGCCATACTATCCGCATCCCCACTCTGGATTTTGTGTTCACTCATCTCACTCGACGGCACAAAAAAATCCGAAACGGCAGCAGCGAGATAAAACACCCCATTCGCGCCCACGGGCCTCATACTCATCGCTGCTTCCCTCAACAAATGTAGGTATTCTGATACGGTCGTGAAGGGGATCATAAGCAACGTTCCTTCTTTTTGGGTTTTCTTGTATGCGCGGAGGATTGGGAGAAGTGTCTTTGCGTAATCATCCTCGATCTCGATTCCGCCGTCTGCGGTCTCGCTCATGTGTCCCAAGAAGAAGTTACGGGAGTGCGTGTAGTGCCGCGCAAACGGTAACAAACTCCACTGTCTATGCAAGAACACCACTGCGTATCCCGCCTTTAAAAAGTATTCCGCTGAGCAGGCTCCTCGTGTTCCGGCGGAGAAGTTGTCGAGGAAGCGGACGGTGTTGCGTTCGAGGGGGACGGTTGTGCCGCCGGAGGTGATGAGAACTACGCGACGATTTTGTGCGACGTGGGTGGAGATGAAGTCGTCTAATTGCTTTTTTGCTGTTGCGAGGGATGGTGGAGCGGGGTTTTCGGCAAAGTAGGCGTCGGCTTCATTGGTGAGGGACATTGTACTAGATGAACGCTCTGATCTGGCTGGAAGATGGCGGAGATTGTAGTTTGTAGAGAGTAGGTGGTTGGTGTGAATCTGATGGGTCGTTGCCCTGTAGCTGCCCTCGATCTGCCGAGAAGTTCTGGTGTTGGATTTCCTTCGGGTGGTCGGACGTACGAGTGAAATCATGGGCACGTGTTGCGGGGTGCGGCGGGTCAGGGTGGCCGGTACCGTATGTAGATCTGTTTGAATTATGTAAGCTGGCAATTGAGAGTGATTATTTGCAAATGGATGAGTGTTGATCGCTGTGTCAGTTTCTTGTCTATCGCAGATTCTTCAACGGAGGGCTATCTATGCTATCACCGTCCACTGATGCCACGTTCTATCCGGATCATTGACGTTGATCTCTCGTCCAAGATGGCACGTCCGCCTTGAGTTCCGTCCGTTTGTCCATCACGGTACATGCTGCTCCTCACGCGCTCGGTGGCTCGCCGGCTGGCTTTTGCGTGCCTCTTTCTCTTCCTGCCTAGCCTTTTCGTCGTAGTCTTCGTCTGATCCCTACTTCCTCCTCCAAACCCCCTGCAAAAAACTCCTCTCCATAACCAACTCCCTCTTCCGATTCTCCACCTCGATCCCCTTCCTCTCCAACACTTCCTCCACAAATTCCCCACACTCTTTCATCGCGCCCCTCAGATACTCCTCCTCGAAAAAGTAAGACATCGTCGAGTCCCCCCTAACATAAAGGTTCGAGTCGAGTTTCGGGATTTCTTTCTGGGAGAGGAAGCGGAGTTGGGCGAGGTCGTTTGTGGCATAATCCCGAAAGATAAGGGTCCCGTTCGGCTTCATCACGCTCGCCAAGTTCTTGAGGGTTTCCACATGCAGTTCTGGCGGTATAGCAGACAACACAAAAATACAACTCAGCACATCGATGCTCTGTGGTGGAATATGCTCCACCAACGCCTCCCGCGCAATATCACAAACAAACGCCCGACACCTCCCCTGCCCCCCCTCATACCCCGGATTCGCCTTCACGAACTCCACCGCCCTCCGCGAGAAATCACAACACCACATCGTCAATTCCGGATTCCTCTCCAAAGCCGGAAATGCCATATTCCCAACTCCACAACCTACCTCGAGCGCGACGATGGGCCCCGAGGAGAGAATAGAGGAGAATTCGCGGTCGAGCCAGTGACGGTCGCGGAAGAAGTTTGTAGTGTTGCGTTTGTAGAATAGATCCCAATGTTTTGCGGCTTCGGATTTGTATTTGGAGATCCAGAAGGGTTTTAGGGGGGGTGCGAGGGCGTCCAGCTCTGTCGCCTGTTGTTCATGATCAGGTGTTTCGGTCGCAGGTGTGGAGTTTGGTGGTCGTGCGTCTGATGACATTGCTGTTACAGGAGATCGAAATCGAAGAGGGAGGGTATGGGGGGTTCGAGGGCCGACAAAATAAGGTTTGCGACTCTGGTGTATTTTTAGAAGTGGGCGGTCGTGGCGCAGCAACTTTTTCCCCCAAACTCCTCCTCCTCCTCCTCCTCCTTCTTGATCCATACACAGCCATGGCAGACAACTGGGCAGAAAACAAAAAACGCAAACGCACCTTCGAGAACAAAGGCCCCCTAGGCCCAGGCTATGATCGCGACGGCCCCCGCGACCGGCCCCACTTCAACAACGGTCCCCGCGACGGCCGTCCCCACAACCACAACTACAACCACAGCGGCGGCCAAGAACGCCGCGCCCCCGGTAACGAAAAATTCGGTAACAGAGGTCCCTTCAAACCCGGTCCTCCCCGAAAATACACCGTCTCCGTCGCGCTCCCATCGAGTCTCGTCGCTTCCGCCCAAACCCCCGAATTGAAAACCATGATCGCAGGATATGTCGCCAGGACGTTGGCCATCCATAATGTCGATGAGGTCATTATCTATGACGAGAACCCTGGGTCCACGAACCTCGCTTTCGACGACACTAATATCGATCACGAGAGAGAGGGTCAGGGAGGTAGAGAGACTCCTGGGGTTTTCTTGGCGAGGATGTTGCAGTGGTTGGAGACGCCATCGTATATGCGCAAACTCCTCTTTCCGATGGACCACGCACTTCGATTCGCGGGGTTGTTGCCAGCGTTGGAGATGCCGCACCACCTCCGTCTCGAGGAAGATTCACCCTACCGCGAAGGCCTCACAATCGAGCCCTCTGTCGAATTTCCCGCTCCCCAAAACGGGGGAACATTGGTCGACGCAGGTCTTCGCCGCAAAGTCGTGATTGGGCGGAAAATCAAACCGGGGGTGCGGGTGACGTTACAGATGAAGCGTGTCAAGGGCGGGCGGGATAAACAGTATATCGAGGCAGATGTCGTTCCACCCTCCGCGCCACGCGAGAAAATGGGGTTGTATTGGGGGTATGGAGTACGTATGGCTACTTCCATCTCGGGCGTATTCACCGAATCTGCGTTTGCGGATGGGTATGACCTCACCATCGGATTCTCCTCCGTCTCGTCCAGCACTACACCTCTCTCCTCAATCTCCCCCTCCTCGGAGAAACTTGCAGACAAACAATTCGAACATTTGTTACTCGTGTTTGGTGGGATGGGCGGGGTTGAGGCTGCTGTCGATGCGGATCCGGAGTTGGGGTTGAGTGGGGATGATTGTGGGGAGTTGTTTGATTTGTGGGTTGATCCTGTGCCGGGGATGGGGGTGAGGGGGGTTAGGGCTGAGGAGGTGCTTGGGGTTGGGTTGGGGGTGTTGAGTGGGGTTCTCAGGGAGAAGGGGAAGTTGGTTGAGGTGAAAGTGAAGGGGAAGGGGAAGTAAGGGTTAGGGGTGGACGCGATACCTTAGGCAGGCAAAGAGAGTTCGAGTTGTGGTGTATCACGTGCAAGTATACGGTACATGTTCATGTTCATTGCTTCATCAGTTGTAAATGCTTCCTCATCGAGGCGGACACCCACCACTCCCATACTCCGGCCCACGTACATCATCAACCCTCCCAATTCTCCTTCCGCTGCCACTCCCGCCGTTCATACTCCTCCCCGAACTCCATCCACCAACCGTCCCGCCCCTCGACCGCGACCCAGCGGCCGTAGACTGTGGATTAAGCTGTACACCCACCAATCAGTATCATCGCCTATGGCTACTAGGTACACAAAGGATGTCTACCGAGAAGAGTGAACGGAAATACAAGTACACGAACGATAGGATCGCACAGATGACGCCATAGATGCGTTTGTGGAGGGGTTTTGTGGTGGTGAGGGAGCCGGAGGAGGAGATGTAGGTTGGTTGTGTTGGGGTGGTCTTTGAGGACATTCTCAATGTTGTCGGGAACAACCTATGAATCGAGTGGTGGTTGGTGGTTGGTGGTTGGTGGTGTATGGGATTGTCCGGCGTGCACGGCCTCATCTTCCCCACACTTCGCGAACCTTAATCCTTCGGCGCTCGGGTAAGTCCTCGGGTAAGTCCACTCGATAACCTCCTCGAAATACCGTCGAACATTACAACAGATGGCATTACAATGGACGGGACAACGTCGACGGCGGATCAGTATAGCCGCGACATGAAGGACGTCGACACAGTTGCAACAACGGCAGATGTCAAAGGACGGCTAGATGAGGAGAAGGGTCGAATATCATTCGAGGTGGTCGATGCGGAACAAGCTCTGGCTCCCGAAGCGGACCAACCATTCACTTCCGCCCTAGCTTTCACCTGCCTCGTCGCCTCGATCGGGAGTTTCCAATATGGTTGGCACGCCGGGAGTACATCGATTGTGATGGACGTTATGCGCTGTTCAGCCTCGGATCCTAACTCTTCACACACCTTATCGAGTTGTTTAAACATGAACACGGACGTGTGGGCATTCTTCAATGCATCTTTCGCATTGGGCGGGTTATTCGGTGGTATCGTCGCGAGTCTGTTCATGGGGCGAATGGGCCGAATACAGGCATGCCACATATGCAACGCCCTCTTCGTCATCGCCGCGCTCCTCCTCTCCATAGCCCCGCACCCTGCCGTCCTCACCCTCGGCCGCTTCATCGCCGGTATTGCCGCCGGCGCACAATCAAGTATCGTACCAACCTACGTCGCCGAGATATCACCACCCAAATGGCGTGGTGCGTTGGGGTGTTCGTTTGGATTCCAGCTTAGTACGGGAGTGCTTGTTGCGCAGTTGTTGAGTATTGTGCTGAATTTTAGGCCGGGGTGGAGGGTGTTGTGTGGTTTGACGGGGGTATGGGCGGGGGTGATGAGTGTGGGGTTTTTGTGGTGTCCGGAGGGACCCAGGTATCTAGTCATGAGTGGGAAGAGGGAGGAAGCGAGGAGAGCATTGATGCGGCTGCGAGGATCGGATCCAGTGGGTGTGGAGGGGGAGTTACAAGCCATTATCCGCGGTATCGAAGCTGAACAGTCTGGGCGGGAGGACAGCAAGACGCTGTCGTTGATGGGTATCATGCGTTCGCCGGTGCTGCGGAAACCGTTGTTTTTGGCGGGAATGATTCACCTTGCTCAGCAATTATCGGGGATTAACCCGATCGTTGGGTATGCCGCGCAACTATTCTCGCGCTTCATGGCGCCCTCGACAGCGATGTGGTTAGCTGTTGCATTGACGGGGTGTAACAATATGGGCATTGTCGTGTCCTCAACACAGATGAATCGGGTTGGGAGGAGACGCTTTTTCTTGATTTCTGTGACGGGCATGGCAGTGTCGATAGGGCTGGTTGTCATGTTTGCACAACTGAACAAGAACGCTGCAGCAACGGTCCTTCTTCTCATCGCCATCTGTTTCTACGCACTCGGCCTCGGTCCAATCCCCTGGCTCATTACCTCCGAGCTCTTCCCTGCAACAGCTATTGGCTCTGCGTCATCTTTTGCCGCAACAGTCAACTGGACGTTCAACTTCGTTCTCACGTACGCGTTTGCTGATATGCAGAATGGGATGGGTAATTGGAGTTTGTTGGTGTTTGCAGGAGGGTTGATGGTGGTTGGGGTGGTTTTGGGAGGAACGATGCCGGAAACTACGGGGAGGGGGGTTGAGGAGGTTGTGGAGGGGTTTAAGGGGGGTTGGGGGGCGAGAGGGGTGAAAAGACTTTAAGAGGGGATGGTGACATGTGCTTCATATGCTTCGCATCCGCATCTGTCACTTAGACATCCATAAGAGAATCACGCTATTGATGGCTAACTCTCTATTCTTGGGAACTGCTTCCCACAGCCTATATACAGCAATTTCATATCAAAATGGTAACGACCTAGAACTCAAGCGGCCTGGGAGGAGCATCCATCCCCGTCGTCAAATGCGGCATCCTCTTCCCTCTCTGCATAACAGCAACCCTAATATTCAAATTCTCCTCACCCTCATACCTCAACCCCAACTTTTGCCCTCCCTGCCAATGCCAGCACCACCCCTCCTCATCAACCGCACTCAAGCCCTCGTAGTGAAAGACATCGGGCCGGGTGCTGTGCCAGTCTTTTGAGTCGGCCCAGTTGATGGAGTCTTTGATGTGGTAGTAGACGTACTCTGAGTTGACCCAAGAGAAACCAGTGGTGGGAGAAATCGTGAAGAGCGAGTGGGAGGGGAAGACAGGGTGGCGGAGGAGGCATTTTCTTTCAATGTAGTTGTGAGGGGTGTCTTCCCTCGTCTGAATGATCCATAACTCTTGCTGATGGAGGGTCGCGAAATCGACCACATCTGAGGCCCCAGCAGAACCAATCGGTGAGGCAAGCGCCGTTGCCTCTTTCTTGAGACCGTCGATGGCAAAGAAGTCAGCTTCGGACGCGATGGCGGAGGCTGTGCAGTGGGGCGGAAGTTGTAGTTCGCCGGAGCGGAGGTAGTTCAGAACCACCTTGAACCTCTCAGGATCGCGGTCGATGAAGATCGCACTGTTGGCAGAGCCAAAGTTCTCGTCGGTTGAGAAGTGTAGAAGGCGCGGGAAGAAGGAGTTTGAGGCGTTATGGAAGGTAAGTGTTTCGTAGGTGGTCTTGAAGCTGGTACCACCGACGTCGAGGTGGACGATCTGGGACATCGTGAGTCGATCCTCTGGTGAAAACTGGCTGCGGTAGGTTTGAGAGATGAGAATCTGTTCGAAGAAGAAAGGATGGGATGTGGGAGATAAATATCGAAAAGGGTAGTCGTGACGTCGGTGCGGTGGGACGGCAGCGTGCGAACTGGAATGCCGCAAACGGGAATTCCTACACCACACTAGCGGGACGGCCAACCTGATATATAACCCTAAGTACAAAATCAAGATCACGCTGGAACAAGGACAGATGAGACTCTGCGGAATGCTATTATATTATTTTCTATCATCTGCATAATCCTACATCGTACCCTTTTCCTTCTCGCTCTACTTAAGGAGTCAAACGCCTGGGGTCCCTAGGGAACAGAGACGCCCTCCTAATGTTCTCCAATCCGAGGTACAAGAAAATGACACGCTCCAATCCAATACCTCCTCCAGCGTGCGGTGGCGCACCGTACTTGAACGCGTCGATGTAGTCCTGCAACGTGCTGGGGTCAACACCCATCTCCTGAATTCTCTGTGCAAGGTACGCAGGGTCGTGGATACGCTGAGCACCGGACAAGATCTCCTGTCCACGCATGAAGGCGTCGTAAGAATTGGAGTACTCGGGGTCGTTGGGGTCGGGCATAGTGTAGAAGGGACGGACGGCGAGAGGGAATTTGTCAAGGATGTAGAAATCGGTCTTGTACTTTTCGCGGACGAGGGCACCGAGGGTCTTTTCGTGCTCGGTGGAGAGGTCCTCGAGGGGGGAAGCGTTGACACCGTTGTCGTTGAGGAGCTGGATACCCTCCTTAAAGGTAAGGCGGACTGGGGTCTCGGGGAGGAGGAAGTCCTCGACATTGGGGAATTGCTTGCGGATGGTAGCGATCTCGGCGGAGAAGCGCTCCTTCAACCCACGGAAGATGGCAAGGAAGAGACCCTCGATCACGTCGACAGCTTCGTGGTAGTGCTCCTCGAAAGCCATCTCGAAATCGAGACCGATGAACTCGGTCATGTGGCGGGGGGTGTTCGAGTCCTCAGCACGGAAAACAGGTGCGATCTCGAACACACGCTCGTAGTCGGCTGCGATGAGCATCTGCTTGTAGAGTTGGGGAGACTGGGCGAGGTATGCGTTACCCTTGAAGTAGTTCATCTTGAAGACGTTAGCACCACCCTCAGAGGCAGCGGCGATGATCTTGGGGGTGTGGATCTCGACGAAGCTCTGGGAGAGGAGATATTCTTTAAAGAGTTGGCAGATGCCGGAGGAGATGCGGAAGATAGATTGGTTGGTGGTGGTGCGGAGGTCGACGACGCGGTTGTTGAGACGGGTGTCGAGACCGACCTTGGGGAGACCGAGCTCGTCGGCAGCTTCGTCAGAGCGCTGAGCATCCTCGAGCTGGAAGGGAAGTTGAGGGGCGGCCTCGGACATGACGTAGATCTTAGAAACGTGGACTTCGGCGTCCTGGATGGAGGTGGACTTGATGGTCTCGGCGGTCTTCTTGACAACACCGTGGACGAGGACAATGGACTCGAGGTTGATGGAGCCGGTCCACTTGATCATAGGCTTAGAGATGGTCTCCTTGTTGGCCTTGACGAGGGCCTGGATGGTGTGTTGCTGCTGACGAAGAGACAAGAAACACATGGTGTTACCCTGCAACCGGGAAGTGTGGACACGAGCACGGATGACGACCTCCTCTCCGTCGTTCGCACCGCTGATCTCGGCGAGTTGAGCACGCTTGGTGCCGGAACGGCTGGTAGATTGGTTCATAGCCTGCTTTCCGTAGTTCTCCTTCGCAAAGTCCTCGGCGGCTTCCTTGGCGGCACGCTCAGCGGCCTGCTTGGCCTCCTGCTCCTTCCTCTTCCTTTCCTTCTCGGCCTTCTCCTGCATCTTCTTCAACGCCTTCTTGGAGAGGGGCTTGCCGTCCTCACCGAGGACAACGGGCTCAGCACCTTCAGCAGGAGCATCGGCAGTCGCGGGAGCGGAGGGAGCAACGGCGGCGGGGGCCTCAGAGACGGAGAGATTTGCGGTCTGCTCGGCGAGTTGCTCAGACATCATATGGTTCTGCTCGAGGGGGATCGAGGTGCGGGAAGTCTATAACTTTTGTGCGGAGCTCGGTACAGGCAGAGTAAGGTCGAAGGGTAAACGCTCTATGTAAGCCCCTGGCATCCCATGCCTGCACATCGCGCGTGCACTCCCTACATCTTTTCCCATTTTACAACCTCTTTCCCTGCCCCAAGAAAGGGGAGTTTCATGATTGTGTGAAGTTTATAGCTCAGTATCTTGGTCTTGTCAAACCGGTTGTGGTTGTGACCCATTCTTATCGGGTCTCCTCAATGGTAGCTGTTAACTTTGATGTCAGCGTTGACCTTGAGCAGGAAACCAAACCCGGAGAAGGAGAAGGCGAGGCTGGTGAGGGCAGAGAAGGCAGAGATAGCGAGGGCGGAGAGAACGGAGAACCCGTTCAAGTCCTGCACAGCCTCCGAAAACCTCAAGGACTACGCCCTCTGCAAGTTAAAGCAAAAGAACATCCACACGATCCAGGGTGGTCTGAGGTTACTTGGAGCTGCTTATCCTAAGAATGGGAAGCCGATGAACAAAGCGGACATGGTGAGGAAGTTGAGGTGGACATGGGAGGACTTCGCTACAAATGGAAGATAGACGAATGAATGTATTAACAGCTATAGCCATAGCTTGTTTGCTATCCTGAACAATAACCTCCATCCTAGAACTGGCGTCAACAGCATATCATCAGCAGCAATCATATGCCTGGTTCAGGTTGAATACAGTACAAGCCGTGTCATCTGATAAGCTGGAGAGGAGAGGGATGCATAGGGAGGTGAGGGTCTGCACGAAGAGTCAACAACAACGAGCATGAGGAGAAAGGATCCGACGGCGACTCAGTGACTTAGCGACGACAATGAACCGGTGAACCGTGACCGTGAATAATGAGACGTGAACGGGAACGGGATCGTGAAACGTGATACGATGACATGTGATGACACATCGAACTTATAATGTACAACTAAACAAATATTCTTCAAATGTTATAAAAGAACAATCACCTTCACATCACTCCATCACAGTCACTCCACCACGGCAAGGCGACATGCAGCCCTAAATCTTGACCTGCTGCGGGTCATCAACACCAACGCCCGCTTGCCATACCTTCTCCCCTTACAAAGAGCTACGTCCATTGCACATATACGACGAGCCTTTCCCTCCTCTCCATCGACGAATACTCATTATCTGATCTTCGTTCTCTCCGACCATCCGACACTGCGCAATCCTTTCTCCTGACTGGAAACGCGAACTGAATCACGGTCTACACGGAGCGAAAACACGGTTTATCGACAATAAGCAATTGCAATTGAGATGGCCATGGATCTTCGCGTAGGTAAGTTACTTTTGGAAGGGTGTATGCTGTTGGGATGGCGCGTTGGGGGTTATTGTCGTCGGCATATGACGTTACGCAATCATCCCGAGATGACAGCATATACCCCTATACCTTGTTCCCGGTATCAATGGCAGTGTGCTAAGAACCTCTCATAGGCAACAAATATCGCATCGGCCGTAAAATCGGTTCCGGTTCTTTCGGTGACATTTACCTCGGCACCAATATCATCTCCGGTGAGGAAATCGCTATCAAGCTCGAGTCCGTCAAGGCCAAGCACCCGCAGTTGGAGTATGAGGCTCGCGTCTACAAGGCTCTCCAGGGTGGTGTTGGTATCCCTTTCGTGCGTTGGTTCGGAGTTGAGTGTGATTACAATGCTATGGTCTTGGATTTGCTGGGTCCTAGTTTGGAGGACCTATTTAACTTCTGTAACCGGAAGTTCTCGTTGAAGACGGTGTTGTTGTTGGCTGATCAGTTGGTAAGTCCCACTGGTGCCAGAATAGCTTGTGTGATTCCTAACCAGTTGGACAGATCTCCCGCATCGAGTACATCCACGCCAAGTCGTTCATCCACCGTGATATCAAGCCCGACAACTTCCTTATGGGCATCGGTAAGCGTGGCAACCAAGTGAATGTCATTGACTTTGGTCTTGCCAAGAAGTACCGCGACCCCAAGACTCACCTACACATCCCTTACCGCGAGAACAAGAACCTCACCGGAACCGCTCGTTACGCCTCCATCAACACTCATCTTGGTGTCGAGCAGTCCCGTCGTGATGATATGGAGTCCTTGGGTTACGTGATGATGTACTTCTGCCGTGGGTCCCTCCCCTGGCAGGGTCTCAAGGCTGCCACCAAGAAGCAGAAGTACGACCGTATCATGGAGAAGAAGATGACCACCCCTACGGAGCATTTGTGCCGCGGCTTCCCTGGAGAGTTCGGTATCTACTTGAACTACACTCGTTCCCTGCGTTTCGACGACAAGCCCGACTACGCTTACCTCCGTAAGTTGTTCAGGGACTTGTTCGTGAGAGAGGGCTTCCAGTACGACTACGTCTTCGACTGGACGATCTTCAAGTACTCTAAGCAACAGCCCGGACAGCCCGGTTACGATGGGCCGCAGGGTGACCAGGGTCAGCAGCAACCCGGACAGCAGTTGCCTCAGATTCAGCAGGCGCCGGTCGTCTCCCCTGGTGCTCCCGGCAACGGTATGGCCATGGACCAGGGCTACGGCGAGCCGCCCAAGCGTACCACTCGCGCTTCTGCCGCTAATGCCTCTGCTCAGGCTACCCCAGGGACTGGTGTTTCCAGCGCTGGCGTCGTCAACCCTCCCAGAAGGAAGATTTCGAGCAACGTTCCGGAGGGTATCCAGACTACCCAGCAGCCGCAGATTGGTCTTCAGCAGTCGTCAGGCAGTGATCGTCTGTTGAGGAGTCAGAGTCGGGGACAGCAGCAGCCTGGGCAGCCCGGTCCACCCGCGCCTGGCTCCCAGCAGAGGTGGTACTAAGTGAGGAAACAGGAGAGTGATGTGAATGTTGGTTAAACGCGTCTGGGGTTGTTTTGATGAGCTTTGTTGAGAGGGGGAGCGAAGAGAAGGGGATCAGACACTTTCTTTCGCTTGAATTGCCGGGGGTTTCTCTTTTGCTCTTCGTGCCCTTCTCTCGTTCGATGTGAGGTCCCGTATACGTGGACCTTACTTTCTTTGCTTATCGGGGGCGTTACGTATGAGTCTATCGGGCTCTCTACTCTTTTGCTTTCGTTATTGGTTTTTCGTTTTGTTGTTTGGGTGTGTTACTCATTGTTTGTTTTCTACTGCAAGACTGGATCTTTATATCGGCGGGACGGCGGCTTCTGGGGATGTTATGTAATACCGGTGTCGTGGGTGCCAAAAAGGGAAACGTGTCGTGTACAGAGGGTTAGGTGCGATTGAGGATCCAGTGGGGCAGTTTTCGTTTTGTTGTTTATGAGCCATGGATGGTGATGCGAAGACGAAATTGCAACCTTTCTCTCGACAATGGCAGGGAGAAAACAGGGGTGAAAGAGAAGGTCCGTGAGGAGGGGGGTCGTGATCGGGAGTGGAGGACTTCTGCTTTTCTTGGTTCCGTCGACGTTGCGAGGGAGTTGTGGGGTGTGTTGGTTTCGTCTGTCGCTGCTGAAGGCTCTTTTCGTTCTTTTTCGTTGGTTTGTGCCATCACTTTGTTTAATGTATTGGTTTGAAACGACATCTTCTTGACTTTAAGACTGTTTTCTATGTGTAAACCATGATGAAGACGGCTAAGAAGTCGGGGAAAACAAAGAAACCAATTGAAATTCAGAAAAGAGTAACAACAAAGCTACGCTCGTACACCGATAGCCAATAACCAATACCATATCCGAATCCAGATCCTGTCGTAAACCAATATGACTCCGTACCAAATGAACACCTAAACCTCCCCCGCCGCTTTTCCTGCCCTATCAGACCCAAAAATCATCACAACCTGCACCCCATCCAGTTCACCCATTGCTCCATCTCAAACAGCCTCCCCACCCTCCCTCTGACTCCCCTCCCCCTGCCCCCCACCGCCAATCCCAACACTAACATCCCTCTTGCAAATCGGACACACCCTCCTCCGCTTCACCAACCAGGGCTCCACGCACGCTTTATGGTATTCGTGTCCACAGGGGAGCGTGAGAAGGAGTTCGCCTGGGGTGTAGTCTTCGAGGCAGATTGGGCAGTCGGGGTGCTTTTCGAGTTGAGGAGGTGAGAAGGGGAGGGACGGTGGGGCTGGGGGTGTTGGGGTTGAGGCGGGGACGGGGGCAGGTGGGGTGCCCGTGGGTGAGGTGAGGGGTAGGTCAGTACCAGGCGACGCAGGTGCCGTGCTGGGTGGAGATGTTGTGGTGGAGGTGGATGGGGAGGTGGAGGTTGCGCCGTAGACTCGTACCGGCATTCGTCTGACGCATTCCTCACTCGCCCTCATTGCGACTCTCTCCCGTCTCCGGCGAAGGGCCCACAAGAACACCAGTGCCGAAAGAAGCGTAAGAGGTGAGAAGAATAGAAGAAGAAGGGTTGAGAGGAGGGGTGGAGAGGGCGAGGGGAGGATGTGGAGCGTAGGTGGTTGTGGAGGGTGGTGGCCGAGGGAGGGGTCGTGGGAGGAAGGAGGGGAGAAGGCGGAGAGGAGGTGGGTGTACGTTGTGTGGGAGATGAAGAGCGCTGGGAGGGGAGCTGTAAGACAATGTTGTCAGCACACAATTAGAGACACGCCTTGGCGTTGAATTGAGGAGTTCAATCGTCTCACCATCAGCAATAGGACCCATCCTAACAAGTTCACCCCCAGACCCACGCTCCCCGGGTCTCCTTTCGACGTCTCCAATAAGCACGGCTTTCGCACCAGGTATCCGTGCCGCGTTTAGGTCTTTCTGGAGGAATGTGCAGGCTCCACCGCGGAGGACGACAACGATCTTATCCACCATCGCTTCACCACCGACAAGACTCCCAACACCACACCCATCGCGCGGATCCGCCAAAAACAACTGTCCAACAATTCCGGTAGGTGGGATCGTTGGTCCGAAAAGTGCTTCAAGTGCGTCAAAGGTCTTGTTGGTTGGGTGCCCGCGGTCGGGATCGGAGGGGGAGGATGGAGGCGAGGAGGAGGGGTGGGTTAGGATGATGCGGGCGTTTGGGGTTGTGAAGAGAGGTGGGAGAGAGGAGGTGCTGATGAGGAAGAGGACGAAGAAGATTGCGAGGGGGGCAAGGATGCTTAGGTAGCGAGGCATGCTGTGCTGATCAGACGCTTCGTCTGTCTAGCTATAGCTATTGACTTCAGGACGAGACGAGATAGATAGTATCGTTTAAGATGTCAGGTATGACAGCCGTTCGGGCATGTGGTTGTAACGTATACCTGATCGGTCAAGTTGTCAGGCTGCGGTCAGCTGTTGACGTACGGTACGTACGGCGGCGCCAAGTTTTCTAAGTTATCGCCGTGCAGTAATTTACAGCGAAGAGAAGTCGTGGGGGATCGCCATATTTCTTGAGTAAGGATTTGATTGAATTTGATAGCAATATTCTTCATCAGTATCGTCCGTGTCGTCTGACACTCCGCCTGTCAATTCCGGCTTCACTGAAAGTTCCCACACCCCTGCCATTCCCTTCTCCAACATCGATATCGACAAAGAGCATCCCTCCTCCTCACGTATACAACGAGGCATAATCAATCTGTCCGCCAGTGTCAGTAAGTGCCCTTCAGAGATACACGCCCGACATGCCTTCGGAAACCTCGCCAACGTCAACAGATACGCCCGATACCTCCACACCAAAAACGCCAAATAACACATCAGGACATAATCCACAACCAATGCGATCGCAGCATACTCCACAACCGCCTGTGCCCCCACCGCACATATCTTACTCTCGATCCCAGTGGTGGTGTTGGTGATGTACGACGAATTGGCAGTGAGCGTAGATGTAGCGTTTTGGTTACACACCCACTCAACACTATACACCCCCTTCTGCAACCTATACGCCATAACCCCACCCCGGACCCCACCCAACAACAACAACGGCAACCACGTCCAACACGCCATCCTTGTCAACACCCACGACCGAATCCCGAGCGCGACGAGCGAGAGGAAGGTTGTGAGGAGTTGCAGAGCGGAGGTGGCGAGGTAAAAGTAGGTTTCGTAGGTGGAGAAGGGGAGGATGGAGGAGTAGGTGTGAAGGAGGTAGAGGCCGATGGTTTGGTAGATTAGCATGAGGGAAGAGAGGATGATTGCGCCCAGGCGGAGAGGGAGGACCTGTGAACACCTGGTTAGAGGGGTGGGAAAAGAGAGAAAAGGGGGGAGGAGGACGACGTACGATGCAACAGCAGTCGCACCACATCTTGGCTGTTCGTTTCTGTACAAGCGCTTTCCTGGGAGTTGAAGTTGAACGTCGACTTTGCCCACACTTACACCCTTAAACTCCCTCTTGAAGAATAGCGACGGTTGGGGGATACTTAAACCTCCTGAGTAAGAGAGGGAATTGCCAATGGCGCAACGCCCAGGCCATAGCCATCGCATCTCACTTTATGCCAGGCCGTGCCATCGTCGTCAAGGCGTAGAGTGTCGTCCGTTTGGGTGGTGGTCTGTGCGCGTATACGTAGATTGCTCATGAAGCAACCGACGACAACCACTGAAGAAGTCTATAGGGAAACATTGATTCTTGTGAGCTATGATCGGACAACATAAATCCGTGACATATGCTAGAGGATATCAATCTATAACCATGCTCCCACTCAACCCCCCTTAACGTTCTTCTATGCACTACCTCACAACTCATCCTTTCCCCCCTTCTCCTTCCCAAACACCTCCTCCAACTCCCTCAAAAACACCTCCCCCCTCCCCTCCGGCAACACAACAACATACTCAACATACATCCGTCCCCACTCCCCTTCCTTCCCCCACACCGGCATCCCATCCCCTTCCCTAACCTCCACGTAGCCCGGCTGAACAACTTCACCCCGTGCGCGGGAGAGCGTGATAGCACGCTGTCCGAACAGGTCGATCGTCCGTGTCCACGAGCCGAGGAGGGCATCTTGTAATGGTAGAAGGACAGTGGTGTACAGATCTTGCCCACGGCGACGGAAGGGGTAGGAGGGCGATGATGTAGTAGGCTCTTGTTCTTCGATAACGAGGACCAAATCGCCTGCTTCCCAATCCGGACTCTCATCCGCTTCGCCCTCGAATACGATTTTATGGCCTTTCATCATCCCGGGCTCAATCTCGACCTCGAACTCGGTTGTGCCGCGGACTACTTTTGAGCCACGGCAGGTTGTGCAAACATGTTTGATCTCTTTTCCTTTTCCTCCACATTTATCGCAGCCCATTTGGACTTGTTGGACGATACCGGGTGCGAGTTGGTGTTTTCTGATGACTCGGCCGCTTCCACGGCATTGTCCACATGTTACGACATCTTCCGCACTTCTTGCGCCGGTACCGAGACATTCCGTACAGATTTGCTGTTTTTCGAGGGAGAGCGGGATGGTTGAGCCAGTGTAAAGATTGCGCAGTGGAACAGCGAGGACCGTCTCGAGCGTCGGACCACGCGGCGTCTGAGGGTGCCGATGTTGCCCAAAATGCCCACTCCCACCAAAGAACTTGGCAAACATATCAAACGGATCCCCACCACCACCCGGGCCCCCCCGTCCCCCTCCTCCTCCTCCCTGCTGACTCAACCCCTCCTCCCCAAACTTATCATACACCTCCTTCTTCTCCGGATCGGACAACACCTCATACGCAGCAGCCAACTCCACGAATTTGGAATGTGCGTCTGGGTTATCTGGGTTCTTGTCTGGATGCCATTTTTTGGAGAGGGAGCGGTATGCGGATTTTATTTGTTGGGGGGTGGAGGTGTGGGGGATGTTGAGGATTTTGTAGAAGTCTCGGGAGGCAGAGACGAGGGTGAGGATGAGGAGGAAGAGCAGGGGAAAGATGATGGATCTCATGGTGGTGGTGCGATCGCAATTGTCTGGCGTTGACTCTCACCTGTTCAATGCTGCGTTGTCCTCTTCTTGGAATTGTTTTCCCTTGCTCGAGGACGTCGGCGCGCGTTGCAGTTGACCACCGACGACGGCGTACGTATGCGACAGGAGTATCTGTATGTAACGTTTTATATTTGTGTAGTGTTTGTGAACGGTGTTCGCATTAAGAGTATAGTGATAGTAACTGTTCGATCCTAATCCCAATTCAATCCCCATGTTTCTCTCGCGTCGTCGGACACGATCCCTGATCGTACACTTTCTTCGACTTCTGTGCAATCGTACATCACTCAAAACAATGCTCTCTCTCATCTCAAACCTGACAAATAAATCAAACACTCGCTTCATCCACATCCTGCCTTACTTCTGACTCAACTTCTCCAAAACCTCCGGATCCACATTTCTGACCTTGACCTCCTTCCTCGTCAAAGCCCCCGGAGCCTCCTTCGGCTCCCGACTCGTATCGCCTCCCGGATGATACTTGTACTTGAAATCCTTCCCCGATTTGTCGCTGGCGTCGCCCTCCCAAGGCATAGCGGAGTGAACGGGGTGTACAACCTCGGTTTCGGTTTCCGAAGTTCCGTTTTTGCGGGCGAAATGGGAACCGGCCCAGGCGAACATGCCGCCGACGATAGCGAGCATGCCGTAGAGTTCTGGGTCGCGGCGGCCCCAGCGTTTGAAGGTGCCGGCGGCGGAGGAAGCTTTTGTGGCCATTTCGTATGACTACTTCGGCTGGTTAGCATTGTCCTGGGTAGACGGGGCGGAGGGAGACAGACGTCCTGTGTGTGTGTGGTGGGAGTGTATGCGTCGGTGTGTTGGTGGGGAGTGTATGCGTCGGTGTGTTGGTGGGGAGTGTATGCGTCGGTGCTGCTGGCTCCGGGTGACTCTTTAAGTAATTCTCGTGGTGACGTCATCGTCACTTGGCCCGCGCGCGCGACCTTGTCATTGAGCGTGAGCGTGAGCGTGCGTGCGTTGCGTTAATTGGCAAGTAGTTAAAAGTTAACTGTTCTACGCTTCCTCCCAGCAAGCACTACCGCTTTTCCCTCATGCAATCCCATTCACCACCAACGCAGCCGCACCCTCACTCTCCGCCCGTGCCGTAATCTTGACCGTAACTCCCCGCTGAGACGCAAACACCATCTGCACGCTCGCCAACACCTTCTCCCCACCCGTCGCCCGCCCACTCAATTTGACCACATGCGTTGTCGTGGAGGTGGGCGAGTCGGTGCCTTCCAGTGGCTGCATACCCAAGACCTCGACGACGTTTTTCGTTGCTTCGGCGAGTGAGGGGAGGGAGGAGAGGGCGTACGTCTCCGTTGCCTGGTTTGCGGGGCCGAGGGCATCCCAGGCTTGTGTGAAGGAACCGATGAATGTTGGTGAGATGAAGTCGCCGGAAACGAGCTCGAGGTTCTCGACCTGGTATTCGTCATCGAAGCCGGTCTCTTCGGGCTCTCCTGTGGTTGGATCAACCTCCTTCGTGGTAAACTTGAGCGTGTTAGTGAATGAAGTGATGGGGTACATCTCAGGCTCCACACGCCTGAACGCAACGTAAATAGTCCCGGGCACGCCCTCCGTCAGCGTCGGCAAAGGAATGATAAACTCCTCCTCAAGTGACTCCTCATCCTCCGGTACCGCAACCATCGATACGTTCTCGAGCATAGTATCGGGAATGGTGTTTTGGACGTCAAACTGCAAGACGATGTGCTCGTTGAAGACGTGCTTGACGGCACTGACGACATACTCCATTTCCCTTTCCGTAAGCTCGACCTCCCTGGAGCTCTTCAGAACTGCGCCGTAGCTGCTGAATTCGGGTACAGCAGCCAAAGCCTGAGCATACCGACTCGTAGCATCCTCGACCGGTGCGCTTGCTCCACCGACGGAAGCAACAGTAGCAGCTGCCTTGGCAGCAGGCTTGTCAGTACCGAATGTCGAGCCGACAATAGTAGTCGCCTGCGTCTTCTTCTGGAAAGCCTCCGCATCGGCCTGTTCTCTTGTGATAACAGGAACCTGCTTAATATCGAAAGGCTTCTCGAATGATCCGGTATCAGACACGTAAAGAACGAGCTGCTGTTCCAGGACAGGCAGGGAAAAGACCGCGTCGTTCTTGACGAACTTGTTTGCCATTTCCTCGTTCTCGACACACCTCAAGGCCAACGCAGCACGATCACGCACCTCGTCATCGATATCATCCATACATCTCGCCAATAAGACCTTTACGCTGGTCTTGACGCCCTGATCTACATCTCCGACCGCGAACCTCGCGAGGGCGGATACCGCCGCAGCCCTAACCAACGCATTCTCGAGCGCGACTCGGTTGTAGATGTACCTGATATACTTCCTCGGCATAGGCATACCCGGTCCCTGCTGTCCAAGGAGATGCAAGATTCGTACAGCAAGCTTGGAGTACTCGCAATCCTCGATAAAGTCACACAAGACACTCAACGCCTCCTCACGACTTTCCGGCACGAACTTGATCATGTCGAACACAGCCTCGACGACACATCTCTTGAAGTCGTAACCACCCTCATCCCTCAACACGCCGCTCAAGAAAGCGAGCATGATACCCTGCTTCGCGGGGAACTTGAGCACGAGAGACCTCACGGCGTCGACGATGGTGGCCTTGAACTCGTCCGAGATGTCGCCCATGAAACCCTGGATCTGCTTCATTAACCTATCGACAGAAGCCTCGTTTCCGGTCTTGAGGAGGGTGGTGATAGCAAAGGTTGCGATACTCCGGTTACTGTCTGCGATCATGCCCTCGATATCGGGGTTACAGACACTAACCGCGGCAGGGTTCCTCATCGCAAACTTGTTCAAGGTCCTGATCGCTGCGAATCTGGCGGCGTACCTGGGGCTTGTAAGGAAGAGCTGCAAACAGGTGACCGCGGCTTGTGCCTCGGATTCTTGTACGTTGGGTATGTCGAGCAAGGCCTTTGCCGCCTCGATGTTGACCATATCCGAGCGATGACGAAGGAGGGACTCGATGATACCGACCATGCTTGCGCGCTGGTTCGGGTCCTCGGCAGCGATTTTGGCGGCATAACGGATCAACATGACCAATCCAGCCGAAGACTTCAACGAGCCGTTTCCACCGCCTCCGAGCAATTTACCCATCATTCCTCCGCCGGAGTTGTTGGAGCCTGAGGAGCCGAATTGGGTAATCATCTTGATGACGCCCATACGGTCTCCACTCCTCATCTGGTACAACAAGCCGAGGGCATGGTACTGAGCGATCGAACTTCCACCGCTGAGTTGCTGTCCATTCATGGTGATGATCTTTGACGCGGTGACGGCTTCCTGCGTCTCGTTGGCCCAATGCTTGATGATCGGGGACGCGATAGGAAGAAGGTGGAAAGAGGAGACCAGAGCGGCGGACGAAACAGAAGCATGCTTGTCGACGATCGCGGTCTTGATGAGTCGCTCGATTGCTTGGACGGTAGTACTCTGGGCGACCCGGCGTTAGCAAACCCAGTCTTCTCCACGCAGAGGCCGACATACATCAATAACTCTGCACAATGCTCTGATGGCATTAGGTCTGAACACGACATCGCTTCCCATAGCTGTATCCTTCATGATCGAACTCGTGACCATGATGACATCCTCGGCAACACTCGCCAACTCCTTGATGACGACGTAGACCATCTGCCTCAATCCAGCATCCTTGTTCTGGAAAAGCTTACTGACACCGAAAAAGAGCTGCGTCGCTTCCTCTTTGGTGAAGACGGGTGCGGAGGAGGTCGAGGTGGAAAGGAGGTATGCGATCTTAGTGAGGAGGGTGCGGCATTTCCGGGGCGAGATAGGCGAGGAATTGAAGATCCTAGCTTCCTGGAACACAGTCGTCTTATCGATCGACGTGAAAGGAGTTGCCTCTGTTCGCAATTGATCAGCACGTGTCAAATCGCATCATGGAGGGCGACGTAGCGTACCGATATCCTCGTCCTTCTTGTAACCGCTCATGATCGAGAACTAGCCGAGCAATGAGCTTGTAAATAATTGATGGCGCAGTTAGCAGAGTCGGGTTATCGTTCGATGAGGGGGGGGGGGGGGGATTGTATTTTTGGTGGTTGTGTTTCGTTGTACGCGATACGTTTGTCGGTCGCGGTACGTGTCAGGGCTCCAGCGTCAGCCGTGCAGGTGGGAGACCGGGCCGCCGTGTATGATGCGCCTGAGAGAAAGCTGACAAAAGGACGATGAATTATTGAACGCTTCTTGACGCTTACCACGGAGTGTTTGTGCACGTGGAACGAGACCAAAAGTCAAAACAACTGCGTCATCCAGGAATCGAACCAGGAACTAAAGCTTGGAAGGCTTCAATGCTAACCATTACACCAATGACGCTTTGTTCAGACTCGTTGTCGCAATTACAAAAATATTCATGAAAACAAGATCCGTGGGAATTCTGCAACCATACGCTTTCAAACCTCGCTTCACGTCTGGAGCATCTTCAAGGAAGCAATTGTGTTTAGCAAAAAGGTTGTCGTCACCCCGAGTTAAACGACACAGCTTGAACATCGTGGACACGGATCGCTGTTACCCGTCGGTCGATCAGGTGAGCGGCAGAACGTCCAACCGTTGCGGCGCACCACACAAGGCAACCGTCGCCGCAACGATGGATCGTATCAGCTGGTGACTCACGAGTTCTAAATTCAAGTTTCCAGGTTCCACAAATCGTGATGACGGGAATTATATTGGCAATTGAAGCACCTGATCAGTGAATACGTAATGCCCACAGCTACCCCACCCAAGGTCTCCGGTATACCCGTTGTCTCACGCCTGTCGCCAAGGTTATCTCGGATTCGTATATAACCCTGTCCATCCCTTCAACTACATTTGACAACCCAGCTCAGTTAAAGAACAAATATCGACGATGGAAGAATTCCTCGCACCCCCAGCTCCAGGCCATCGCTACCCATACCCACCCAACGGAACCTGCGAATCCGCCTCCCATCTCGGGTACTCCGTCTTCTGGGCTACATACGCCGTGTTCCTCCTTTCCTCCCTGTTCTTCATCTTCCTAGCCTCCCGTGTCGAGAAGGTGCTTGACTATCCTGCATCCAATCCCGTAGCTGGAGATGCTGATATGTGAGTGCAGTCACTCCGCCTCTTCCACTACATCACGACAACGGTCACACTCATCGCCGCGGTATCATACTACGCAATGGCAACCCACTCCGGTTCAACCTGTATCCCAACCCCACACGACTCCGCTGACGTCCACGCCTACCGCCAAGTCTTCTGGGCCCGCTACGTAGACTGGCTCTTCACTACCCCCCTCCTCCTCATGGATCTAGCCTTCCTGGCGGGGATGGGATGGGTCGATATCATACTCCTCACGACGGCGGATCAGGGGATGATTTTGCTTGGATTGTTTGCGGGGCTGAAGAGTAGGAGGACGGGGCATGGGAAGGCGAGGTGGGGGTGGTTCGTGATGAGTTTGGTGTTGTTTTTGTATGTTGTTGGATTACTTACGACTACGGCCAGGAGGCATGCGAAGGCGAGGGGAGGGAGGGTTCGGAAGATCTACGACACGCTCGGGTTTTACGCAGTTTCCCTCTGGTGTGCATACCCCATCGTCTGGGCACTCGGAGAAGGAACCAGGAAAATTGGAGTCGATGCAGAGATTATTGCGTACGCGGTTTTGGATGTGATGAGTAAAGCGGTATTTGGGAGTATTTTGTTGATTGCGCATATGAGGAATCCGGAGACGAGTGTGCCGTTGACGGGGTATTGGAATTCGTTGGTGCCGGAGGGGGATTCGGAGAGGGCGAGGTTGTTGGCGGAGGATGATGATGAGAATTGAGACGGTGCGAACGATGTGATGTCGAAGGGGGAAGGCAGGAAGCATAGTATGCGTTTGTTTTTTCTTTATCATTTGTGACCACATCATTCTCGGGCCGGCAGCTGCGGTTACTTTCACTTTCGCTTAGATAGCGTATTGCTTTATTCTCCACTTATTCGACCCAATTGCAAACACCCATTCCATTACTCATGCTGTGCCCTCTCCCCAACCCCCGTCAAAACCTCCTTCACCATCCTCCCAACCTCACTCTCCCTCAAGAACTCACTCCGCCTAACCGCCTCCACAACCGCAATCGTCGTCGCCACATCCGCACTCTTCACCCATATCCGTCCATTAACACCCACCGCGATCTCGAACGCGACTTGTCCCGCTAACGCCAAGAGCACGGGTGGGCTTGGCATCAAGAGCCGTCTACACAATGAGAGCGAGGCGGTCATGACATATCCCTCCTTCAACTCGCCGAAGCCAGCGCTCTTTCCTGTGGTGGGATCAACACATTCGAGTTCGGGTTCCATATCTTTGTTCGCTAATGTCACTCTAGCATAAACCAATGATCCAATATTGAGCATTGGTCGATTCTTCTTCGTCGCGCCCTCAAAGGCGAGGGCATCGAGTTGTGCGGCGTGAGCGGATCCAATGTCGAGCTTGTACCCTTCGACATGTTTTCCGGTTACTTGGGCGATGACGCTCTCGCCTACGGCTGGGACATATCTCTTCTGAGAAGATTCGATGTAATAGGACTTTGGTGCTGGGGATTGGAGGCGGCCGGCTTTTTGAGGGAGGATTGAGGAATTTGTAGGGTCGTGGGAGAGGAAGAGGCCGGGACCGAGGCGGAGGGGGTTTAATGTGGTTGTAGATAGGTCTTCTGGGAGGGATTCCCCGGGGAGGAGGAGGGGTGGTTGGGTGGTGTCGAGATCCATTGCTGTGGCCATTGTGATCTGATCTGGTCTGATTTGTGAAGAAAAGGGTACTGGCAGGCTCGTTTAGGAAAGACTGGTGATCGTATAAATTGCCGTAAACTTCAAATTCGAGAAGTCGTTATCGTCGTTAGGTATCGATAAAGCGTCGTCTTTTTTTTTTGAGCGGCGAGCCTCCTCTCTCCTCGCGGCCGTGCAAACGCAGGCAGGGCGAGCTCGAGGGCACCGGTCGCAGCGACAACGTACCCAAAAACCGTGCAAAATCCAATCTTTGACCCAATTGCAATGGTCCAGTCCTTCAACCCCCAGGGCATCCTCCTCTCCTTCCGCGCCTTCCTCTCCCCCTCCCTCGCAACCCCCCACCTCCACCTCCCCTCCATCGCCCACATCTCCTTCCCCGCCCTCAAACGCGCCGGTATCCGCGCCATCGCATTCGATAAAGACAACACCCTTACCGCACCGTACGCGGATGAGATATGGAGTGAGTTCGAGGGAGGATGGGAGGAGTGTAAGAGGGTTTTTGGGCGGGAGAATGTTTGTGTGGTCAGTAACTCGTTGGGAACACCGGACGATCCGAATTTTACGGCAGAGAAGCGGATCGTACATCCTGGGCTCGGTGTCGAGGTCCTCCAACACACACTCAAGAAACCCGCAGGCTCCGACGCGCTCCTCGCGCACTTCTCCCCCCACCCCCCACACACAATAGCTTTCGTCGGCGATCGTCGGCTCACGGACGTATACTACGGGAATTTGGGCGGTCTGACGACGATCTTGACGGACGCATTTAGTTTCGAGAGGGATAATCCGGTTGCGAAGTATGTGAGGAGGTTTGAGGGCTGGTGGTTTGGGGGAGGAGGGGTGAGGGGTGGGGAGGTTGCGGAAAGGTATTGGAGGGAGGTGCAGCAAGAGAAAGGGGGAGTATGAAGTTATATTGGCCATTGTTGAAGGGACAGCAAAACATAACAGCTAAGGGGTGGTGGCAGCTGTCAGGATACGTATAGCAGGCAGTTCGGCGCTGACCTACTGTAACCCCCGTGCGCGGAAGACTACGACGTCGCTCCACCCCACAACAGCTTCATTCCCTCTCTCCTTATGACTATACATGTTGGGGAGAGTCTGTGGCTCTTACAGGGAAAGGGTGAGGTCTGGGAGAGTCATGTGAGCTTGAGCTTATGGAAGGGAAAGGAAGGACTGGTTGTAGGCGTTTTCTTATGCTTTTGCTCGAGATGCTATCGCTATCCGGCCCCAAGTAACGACGGGGCTTTGGTAAATCCGATAAATACCAACCTTACGACCAACCTCATCCTCCCTCACACTGCATCCCCCAAATCAAGCCTCCCTCTGCTTCTTCCTCACCCCCTCCCCCTCCTCCCCCCTCATAACCCTCTTAACATTCCTAACAACATCCTCCACATACAAATTACTCGTCCCAAC
Organism: Saitoella complicata NRRL Y-17804; assembly: GCF_001661265.1. NCBI lineage: Eukaryota > Fungi > Ascomycota > Saitoellomycetes > Saitoellales > Saitoellaceae > Saitoella > Saitoella complicata. The sequence goes on along the minus strand of NW_017567016.1, from coordinate 7,698 downwards.
CTCCCTACTCTCCGCCACACTCCTCTGTGCCCGCCATCGTGGATCCAACAACTCAATCCTCATATGTTCTGCCATCTCGTCGACGGGGATGGGGGCATTACAGCGCGGGCAGAGTTGGGTGGCGATTTGGGAGGGGTGGGGGGTACGGGTGCGGGGGTCGTGGGTGGAAGGGCGGATTTTCATGTTGGGGGGGAGGGTGGTTGCGGTTTGGTGGGCGAGGCGGGCTTGTTCGCGTTGGTGCATGCGTTGTTGGATGAATTGTGCTTCTTCGTCGATTTCTGCCACCGCTGGAGCTGGCACTGGTATCGCGACTTCTTCCTCCTCCTCCTGTACCGGTACGTCCTCAATAGCTAGGGTTTCTCCTCGCATCCGCGCTTTCTCCTCCAGTGTAGCGCTCTGAAGGTCGTTCAGCGATACTGGAAGTGCAAGCTCGGCGTTCTCGTCTGCGTCGGTAAATAGCACCGTCTCCACCACCACGAAGTCCTGCCAATCTACGGCGGCGTACGCGATTCGCTCTTTCTCGTCTTCTTCTGCTTGGCGCTTTTGTTGGGAGGCTTGATGTTTCGACCAATTGACGCGGGATTGGATGCGTGGTAGGAGGGCATAGACGTCTTCCACGTTCTTTTGGAGTTCGATGGTTGGATGTGGGGTGGGTGGGATAAGGATTTGTGTATACTGCTCCACCAACGCAAGAAAGTAGGGATGGAGTGAGTGATTTGGTCGGAGGAAGTCGAATTGAAAATTCCGTGCCTCGCGGTTTGCGAGCGAAGATTGGAATCCGCGACCCTTACGGGCGACAAATTGTGCGGTTAGGCGAAGGATATCGAGGTCTTGAGCGGATATTGCCGGTAACTTTGCCGAGAACTTATATGCCGGCGGCGCCTCCGGCGCATCATCCAATTGCCTCTCTTTCGCTTCCACATCCTTCGCCGCCGCACTCGTCCTCAACCGCGATTCACGATCCGGGTTCAACCCCGACCCCGCCGTCGACCCAGATTGGATCTCACTGAGTCTGTGAGCGTAGTACGGGTAATATGGATCGGCGGGATTCAAGAACGCGAATTTTGAGTTATGTTTCTCGGTATCTCGGATTCTGCTCTCGAATGCTGGGCCGGAGCGGGCGACGTAGGTTGCTGTTTTTTCGACGATGTCGCGGATGTCGGGGGGTGGGAGGATTACGCCGGGGGGGTATTGGGTTTTTTTCAGGGCTGTGTTGGAAGGGGAGGGGATGGGTGGTGTTGGTGACATTGTGGATTGAGAAGATCGAGGGGAGTTTGGAGGGAGAAGATCGTCGAGGAGGGTGTAACGTAGAGGCTGTAGGACGCAGTACACGAGTGCAGCACCCAGCCCAGCTTAAACATGGAAAAACTGCCCAAGCCCGTAATGATATGAAATCCTCTATATGAGAGATATATACCACCCCTTTCTACAATCTGAAAGCTCCTTGACCCCTTCTCCACCATGAGTGGCGGCCTCGAGCACGAGCGCCCCGGTATTCGCATTAGACCGACCGAAACCTTATTTGCAGCACCTACCCGCTCATATACACCAGATCTATATCATCCTACGAATCAAGAGCTATCTATTCACTCTCCTCGAATCACTCCTCCAACTCTCATCCATATCAGTCATCTCTCAAGTCCGGGTATGAACGGCAACATGGGCGACTACGCAGCACAATATCCTCCATATGATGCGTCAATAGACCCCTCGTCGCTATTCTTCAATAACGGTCACGTACCACGTTCGTATTCCTTTTGAGGACCTGTGTTATTTGTCTACAGCAGCTGACAGAATCGTTCCGAACAGAACTCAGCCCATCCGACCCCCTCCTCCAATCCTTCTCCCCAAACACCTCATCCCTCCCCCTCGACCTCTCCTTCGGTACACCCACTCCAGATACCCTCTCAGCTACCAACGGAGGAGCCGAACTCGACAAACGCAAAGCCCAAAACCGCGCAGCCCAACGCGCCTTCCGCGAACGCAAAGAAAAACACGTCAAAGAACTCGAACAAAAACTGAACGAGTTGAGGGAAAACACGTCATTGACGGCGGAGGAGAACAAGACGCTGAGAGAGCAGATTGCGAGGTTGGAGATGGAGAATGAGGTTTTGCGGCAGGCGGGGATAACGAGTCCGGAGTTGAAACCTGAAGCGAATGTTCCGGCGCGGTTTGAGTTTCCCAAACCCGACACTCTCCCTCTGGGTCGAAATTCATCGCGTTCACCCTCCGCCGGACCAAACGGCAACCCCTCAAGCCCCGACACCGTCTCCTCCATCTCCTCCTCCTACCTCCACACCCACACAACATCCTCCCACCCCGTCCTGCCCCCAACAGCGATGTCCTGCCCCAAAGTATGGTCAAAAATCGTTTCACACCCCCGTTTCGACGAGTTGAGTGACGACCAAGTGGGTTTTGTGAGTCAGCGCTTGAGCGTTGTGGCGACCGAAGAGAGGGGGATCGAGGAGTTGATTAGGGAGACGATTGGGGGGGTTCTGGATGGGGATGCGATGCAGGCGTAGGTGGGGAGTGTACGATGAAGTGACTTTGACATTTGCAACTGGGTTTATTGGAGTTTTAATGTGGTTCACAAAGGGATTGAGCTGACGTTGTCCGAAGATCTGAAGTTCCAAGGGCCAAGTCGTGCTCTCCCTACCAGACATTTCATGCAAGTATTGATACTTTTCCATAATACAAACTTGCATGTTATTACACGAATTAACTAGCGTTGTCCATGTCGCATAACCCATCCAAAAGAACTCCTAATGAACCATGTCCTTAACCCATACCACCCGTTCGTCTCAATACCAAATTCACTCAACGCCTCCTCAACCTCCTATCTCCCCTGTACGGTCTCCGCTTTACCTCGGCAGCGGACCTCGGAGCTACAGCAGGAGCAAAAACACGTTTCGCGGCACTCACAACTTTGCTCATGGCTTTCCCTAGCAAGCCTTTTGAGTTGGTCTTCAGTTTTTTCGTTGCAGGACCATAAGCAACCGATCCGATACTTTTCCTCTTGCTTAATCGTAACCCTTTGATCACGACATCCGCCTCTTCCTCGCTTTCGCTCTCACTCTCGCTCTCGCTATCGCTGTCTTCCACCCTCCCCTTCTTCCCGATAAATCCCCTGCACCCCACGGCCCCACACCTACACTCCTGCTCCACCGCCCCCTCAAACCACTCGAAACAATAATCATACGTAATCTCCTCCCCAACCCCCACTCCTTTCTCACATGCAAAAATCCCAACCCGTGGTTCGCCTCTCACGTACCATTTTTCCACTTTGGCGTTAGGGGAGCAGGAGTGGTTCGCGAAGCGGCCTTCGTTTGCGCGGGTGTGGGCGTCGATCATGGTTGATTTGTGGAGGGCGAGGAAGTAGTGGTCTTCGCCGCCGCCTGTTACCTTTCCCTTCCCCTTGGTGGCTTCTTTGGCCTTTGCTTTGGCAGCCTTCATACGCTCCATGGTTCGTCGCTGACACTCCTCGGTTGAGATAACCTCCCCACGATACTCCACGATCAAACTCCCCGCATCGAAGTCCCTTAACGCGCAGATCCCACAGCCACGGTCCTTTGTCTTGACGACCTCCACGTTCCTATTCCTCTTCTTCTCCTTCTCCCTTGCATCCATCTCCTGGAACGCACGATTCCCACATCCAGGCCCCGATGCACAAGTCGAGTCGTCGCACTCCCAGAATAGAGCACGGTTCCAGCAATTATCACCACACCCACTTCCGGGTTCGCACGAACATGACGGACGGTCGGAGGGTGGTACGAGGAGGGCTGAGCGCGGTACGTCGACATAGATATTCTTCAGAATTTTTCGGTAGTTCTTGGGGGCGCGGGGACGGGGGATGGAGGGCGCGTGGAGGTTGTGGGGGAGTTGGAAAGGGCGGAAGGTGGAGGGGTCGACGAGGTGTGCGCCGGCTAACATTGGGAGAGGCCAGAATGGTTCGCGGGGGTTGGGTTTGCAGAGAGATTTGGATTTGAAGGTGGCAGTGCGGGTGCGGGTCGAGGCGCGGCGGGTTGGTGGTGGTGGTGATGAGATGGACGATGCAGGTGTTGGGAGACCGACATAGAGTCCTTCCGTGCGATACACTTTCCGGGGCTTAGTGTTGACTCCTTCATGGTTGCCTTGGCTTTCGCTTTCGCTTCCACTTTCATCCTCCGACTCTGATCCGGATTCGTCTGAGTCCTCACCTTCCTCCTCCGAGCTCGACTCGGCATAAATCGACTTCTTCTCAACCACCATCGCGGAAAGAAGCGATGTTCTCCTCGCTACAGCCTCTTGTCGTTTCTGTGCCTCGTTCTCATTATACAAAATCTCCTTCGCGACCGTACGGAGAGTCCTCCCACGCACCTTCGCGGTCGACCTCAAACTCTTCGGAAGAGCCACCGCCAACACTCCAGAATCACGTCTCGGACTCCTCTCACGACGCGATCGCGACGCTGGGGGAGAGCTAGAAGTTGACGTCTCAGTTGCAGAAAGGGGCGGAGTAGGCAACCCCACGTTCAACCCCGTCCCAAAACTCGAACGCGTCCGTCTCCTTAACGGCGCAGGCGATTCCTCTTCATGAAGCCTCTTCTTCGCGAGTAGACCTAAGGGGAGGGAGGATGGTGTTACAACCCTGACCATTTTTATTTTCTGTGATGATCCGAGGAGTCGGAGGAGGGGAGACGCGTGAAGCGTGAACACAAGCTGTATGGGGATATATTAAGGTTGAGCCACCTGCGCCGCACTCACGGACAATACCAGGTAACAAGGAGAAGGGCAGAGAATGGGAAAGCTCTGGTTTGAATGAGTATTGCTGTCCAACATTTGCGCAAAGCACGGATCGTCATAATCGCGCTGGGTTAGGTTTGGAGATGGAGTCCATCACAGCTGCACTGGCCGAGGCGCCGTCAACGGTTACTCCGAGTTCGACTGGAACCAGGAGGTCAATGGCAGAGAGCGAACGGGCCATTCGCTCCCAAAGTGGGTCGAAGCCAGGCTCAGAATCAATCACGGAAGCAGTTGCGCACGCATCGTCGCCGACATTCGCGAGCTTCGCTGAAGCCAGAGGAATACCGATTGCTTCAACGACAAGTACTGAAGCGGAAACTGCGTCTACAACTCTTTATACAGCGCTCGAGAGCCAGCATGGAACCTCAACCTTGACTGCGAACCCATCTTCATCACCTACAACTGTGAATACTACGGCTACACAACACCCTGACTATTCATCGATACCAAGTCCTAATATCATATCGAGAAGCATCCACACCAACACGATAACAACAGAATTCCCCCTTCCACCACCAATTCCAACAACATCCCTACCAACGACCCCGACAACCCCCCACACCTTCGCCTCCTCAACACAAATCCACGCCTTACCCGCCCAAACCCCTCGGAACCAGCACCCAAGCACCGACCCCCTCATCTCACCGGGCCAACCTCCTCTTACGCCCCTTCTCAAGACAAAATCAAAATCGAAATCGAAGCTGAAGGCCGACTTGAACTACCACCATACCCCCCACGCCCACACCTACCACCTCAACGGGCGCCTCCAATCATCCCGCTACCACTACCCCGCCTCCCTCCTCACCCTCCTAATCATCATCATCCCAGTCGGTCTATGGTTCGGCTTCACAGCGCCGTGGATATGGGAACATATCAGCCCGGCTGTCGTTGGGGTCTATGCGTATTTGGTACTGGTCTGTTTGGTTAGTTTTGGGAAGGCTGGGTGGACTGATCCTGGGATTTTGCCACGGAATCTGGATATTTTGGATCGGGAGCCGACGGATTCGTTTCACAACTGGCCGCTTCCGCTCTCGACACACCTCACACCACGCTCACCCTCGCACTTTCCCCTCTTACACCGCCGTCGACGGAAGGTTGTGAATGCGGAAGGAAAGCCGGTCGAGGTCGAAATGAACCTGAAGTACTGTACGACATGCCGAATTTATCGACCTCCGCGAACGAGTCACTGCAAATATTGTGATGCGTGTATCGAGTGGACGGATCATCATTGCAAATTTCTGAATACGTGTGTTGGGCGTCGAAACTACGTATGTCCCCCATCTCCCCTTCCCCTCATGCCGCATAAGCTAATGATCGGAACAGCGCTATTTCTTCACCTTCGTAACATCCCTCCTTCTCCTCTCCCTCCTAACCCTTTCAACGACCCTGCCCCACGTCATCCTCCACTACACCCGTCACTCATCCCCCGGTACCTCCTTCCCGCACTCACTCCGCACAGACCACGCCGCATCCGCAATCTCCCTCTTCCTCGTCATTTACGCATTGTTGGCGTCTTTGTTCCCTGGTGCGCTGTGCGGCTACCATCTGTTCTTGATCGCCCGGGGTGAGTCGACGCACGAATACCTACGTGGCTCGGTCCTCCGTCCCCAGGAAGGTGAAGGAGATGTGAGGAGACCGTTCGACGAAGGTTGTGCGCGAAATTTTCTTGTGGCACTGTGCCGGCCGAAGATCTTGGCTTGGGTTATGCCGAGAGGCGAATGGGTTGGGGAGGAAGATGGGAGGTTTGTCAGGATGGGGAGGTTGGGGGAGGGGGTTGATTCTGACAATCCGGTATGAGTTGAGCATTCGGATGTCACCAGCGTCTACATTATTATAGGTATTCATGCACCTGGAGAAGAGTGAGAAGGTGTCATACACGCGTGTCCAGGAGGAATCAGGGTATGGGAAGTGGTGTTTGTTAGGCCATAAGTACTATGGTCGTCATGATCAGTCTTGAAGGAACAAAGCTTGCTTGGCGGTTTGAGAGCGAGAGACGCTTTAGAATACTGACTGAGTCTGGAAGGCTCGTTTAGCTGCAAGAGAGAAGTTGCACAAGAGTAAGGGAGTGAGCATTGGCAAAATTCTGGACTATCGCGCTTTACGCATCAAGCAGCTCTGCAAGCCGCATGCCAACATTTATATGGCCAACTTTGAATCGTGCTCAGATAAATTTCTCGATACCTAGGCAAACCTAACTGTAAAAAAATATCCCGCGTAGGTAGTACTCCCAACAGAGGCAACTTTTGAGTGCCACGTCTCGGGCACGCCACGGACATTTCGAGAGGGTAATCAAAGTGCTGGTAAGCTTCGCTCTACATCATCTTCGCGGATGCAAAGAAAATGTGGATTGCTGCTTCAGTTAGGCTTCTTACCTAAGTTGGCCATGCCCGTGGCAGCGGCTGTGTTTATCGCTTACAAGCAACCACGGCCTGCGTCCTCTTCCCACGGTACCTGACCGCAGTGGAGGTTCATGGTAATTGAGAATTGGTATTTCTCAGTTGATCAGTACCTAAGTTGCGCCGAGGATATCAGAGCCAAGAAACATTCAGCGTTTGTCGGAAAGTTGCTTACGGGTAATACCTACTACTAGTACAGCGACGGTCAATGGCATCAGCCATGCGTTTGGGGCGCCGCTGAGGAAGTAAACACCGAGGCTAACAAAGAGCCAGGCGCCATGCGTAGTACTAGTGACGAGAGGTTGCACTTGTGACTACATGATCCCCGTCCTCTACAATATCCTGATCGGAAATGCAATGATCAGAAGTTTAGGTTGGAACAGTGTTAGAGGGCATGTGGGTTAGGGTTAGGGTTAGGGTTAGGGTTAGGGTTAGGGTTAGGGTTAGGGTTAGGGTTAGGGTTAGGGTTAGGGTTAGGGTTAGGGTTAGGGTTAGGGTTAGGGTTAGGGTTAGGGTTAGGGTT
>NW_017567015.1:217973-301309 GCF_001661265.1 Saitoella complicata NRRL Y-17804 | reverse complement strand
CCTAACCCTAACCCTAACCCTAACCCTAACCCTAACCCTAACCCTAACCCTAACCCTAACCCTAACCCTAACCCTAACCCTAACCCTAACCCTAACCCTAACCCTAACCCTAACCCTAACCCTAACCCTAACCCTAACCCGGCTGCCGTGAGTCGATAGTCGGTCACTCATGGTCATGGTGGGCATTCGTCAATTGTGTAGAGCTCTCTTGCGCTGATTTTAGGTTTCGACTTTGGAATTTCCTGGGCGCCGGCGCTCAGGGGTGTAGGGCAGTTGCCTCGCAAAACCTTGTGTCAATTAAGGTTACAGTAGACTGCGTTGAGTAACTGCGCCAGCAAGCGGCAAGTTGCAACACGTACTCGTTTGTGCAATTGCTCTTCGTAAATATCGAATCGCTCATAGCTATAACGCTTTTGCTCGCTCAACTTTCAAGCAAACCCACGGGCCACTATCGCTGTTGCTCACGCTTCCTTTCATTGCTGACTTTCTCATTGATTCCTCCAGCTGCATTTATGCCTCGACGTAGAAGACTTGAATATCGCTGCAGGTGTCCTCGACATGGCTCCTCCAAGCATGGCCAGATAGTCAGCAAGAAAACGTACTTTCGACATCGACGTCAATGGCAGGGAATGAGGGCGTTACTGAAGACTGCACCTTCGAACATGTTTCCAAGTGGATCCGATCATGAAGTCCTGGTGTACCATGCTCAGCCAGAGATGGGAGATCAGGACGGAGAAGTCGATACTGCCTTCAATATCGAGTGGGATGATGATTCAGCAGATGCTGACACTTCGCTGGTGGGAGTAGCTGCCATGACGAATCAGGAGGAGCACGAGGAGTACGAGTCTTCTGAGGACGAGACAAGTGAGCTAGTGCTTGATGAGTCGTCTCGGGCCGAGAGCATGAACCTTGGAGAGACTTGCGCTGCAGGCGTGTGGGTCAATGCTCAAGACGGCTCATCCGATCTGGACAGTGCGGGCGAGGAATCTGGTTACGAAGATAGTGGAAACGTCAACCACGCTCCTCCCCAAGACGAGAGCCCTCATGACTCGGTGCAGATGCTCCTCGATTCCTACGATTTCAACTTTGAAGCTTTGCAATACAACCATGAACTGGAGACGGACGTCGATGTGGAGAGAATGGTGAAGTTGCTCTTTTGGAAGACGCACTACAATACTACGGATCGCTCATACCAGCATCTACGAGGAATCATGGGAGAAGATGTCCCTACGCTTGATCGAGCCATCAGAACTCTCGCCAAGATCACCGGCATTAAGGCAAAGATCTTCGATTGCTGTATCAATAGCTGTATCGCATACACTGGCGATTTGAAGGATCTCGAGATATGTCCCTGCGGAGAGCCTCGAAAGTTCAGTCATCGTCAAGAAGAGCAATCGCTACCTCTTCCAGCTGGTGTCTTCGTTGATGGGAAGTCATCACGCAACAAGGGCAAGGCCACTCAGACAGGACGATCGACGTTCTTGTACATTCCTGTCATCCCTCGCCTCGCTCTTCAATGGGCGAACAAGCAACGGGCTACGGAGCTGAAGAAGTACGTGAGAAAGCTCACTGTCGAGACGCCATTTCATGGGGTAAGGGATTTCTGGGATGGGAGACTCTTTCGCACGCTGAAGCGTACAGGCAAGTGCTTCAACGATCCACACGATGTTGCCTTTCTGTTGGCTACAGATGGCGTGCAGCTCATTCGACAGAAGACCCATGGTGTTTGGCCTATTCTGCTCGTCAATTTGAACCTGGATCCAGAAATCCGCTACCTCAAGGAGAACATGCTGCTTGTGGGTGTCGTACCCGGCGCCAATGAGCCCACCGACCTGGATTCGTTCTTGCTTCCTCTCATCGAAGAGTTTGAAGCACTGTACGAGGGCATCAATGGTGTGTTCGACGCATCGAGGAGTGAGGTCGTGGGCTGTCGCACTTTCAAGATGAGGGCCTACATCTGCGCTGTTGCTGGTGATCGTCCCGCGATAAAGAAGTTGATGCAAACTGTGGGACACAGCGGTCGGTGCCCTTGCTGGATGTGCGAGTTTGCTGGGACGAGAGTCAAGGCTGCTCAGCATAGTTACTACCCCCACAGCCCATGCACAAACATGCATCGTCCGCCGGAGGTATGGGAGAACCGCCAATGGGACCCAGAACATCTACCGTATCGCAAGAACATGAGGCAAGACATCATGGATGTTGCTGCAGCGAATGACACTGAGCTCCGTACTCGTACTGGACTGTCTGGATTTGCCGTACTTCACAGGCTTCCAACACTCCATTGGCCCATGAGCTTTGGCATTGACGTCATGCATTTGATCTGCGATAACCTATGTCACTTGCTGCACAACCTCTGGGATGGACGATTACCGGCTGGCACTCACGCCCCAGCACCTGACAGGCCGGGTGGTGACCGTAACGCTCCGCCGAGACCCACTGGCCCTTTACAAGGTGCTAATCCCGACGCTGATCCTCGTGACGGTGATGCTGACACACAAGCCGTCGGTACTCAACCTGTCGGCACACAAGCCGGCGGCACTCAGGCTCGAGGTAGGAAGGCTCGCGCTAAAGACCCGTGGGTACTGACTCCGAAGATGTGGGAGGAGATTGGAGAGGACATGAGAGCTTGCCGAAGGTACATACCGAACGCCCTGGGTCGTGGTCCTCGCAATATAGCGAAGCACCCTGCTGGTTTTCGTGCTACAGAATGGTCTCTGTGGATGACATTGTATTCTGTCCCTCTGCTCTCGGGCCGATTGCCCGAGGCCTTCTTGAGTAATTGGGAGAAACTTTGTCGAGTTTACGCCATGTCTATCGAGTTTGAAGTCACCCAGGATAAGCTGAGCACCATTCGAACGCTCTACAAGGACTTTGTCATGGAGTATGAGGAGTTATACTACCAGTACGATTACAACCGCCTCTCAGTCTGTCCTTCTTCGATACACATGCTACTTCACGTGGGGGATTCCATGGAATGGCTAGGACCTGCTTGGGTATACTGGGCCTTCCCCATGGAGCGTGTGAATGGTATGATTGTCCCTCAGGCTAGGTCTCGGCCCGAGTTAAACAAGAGCTTGGCAACCGCTGTGTTTCTGGATGAGCAGATCAAGCATTACCGATTTGCGCGTGACTCAAGCGAAGAGTTTAAGCACTCGATGATCCAAGTGAAGGGTCCTCCTCCTGATCGCTTGTTCATGTACGAAACTTGCTGGGGCTGGTTCATCTCTCCAGAGGTTGAGATTGTCTTGAACGCCCGGGCATACCGCTACTTGATTGCCTACTTTGAGCTGCGGTCAATCCAGGCCTCCTCTCGTCTTGAGAAGACAATCAGGACTTACAAACGGTTCCAGCTTTGCAATGCAGGAGATATGGTGGGATCTTATGAGTCTCAACGGAGGGCTGACATCACTCGTGCTTCCAACATCATTCTGTACACACAGCAAACAAGCGATACACCACGGGAAGTGTTCTATGGAGAAGTTATGTTGTTTGCGAGACCGTTTGTAGGTGGTACCTACCATCCTTTGGCCTATGTCCGGTGTTACAGTCCTGCACAGTTGCGCCGCAGTTCCTTCTTCGTGGTTAACACTCGTCCTCCGGGTGATCTATACGAGTGGATTCACGTCTCCTCGATCAAGCGGCTAGTTGGCACGTTATTCACGCAAACTCTCACTGCCTCAGGGCATGGCAGGAGTCCAGCTTGGATCATTGACCGGGAGACTTACGGGTGCAGGAGCGCGGCAAGACTTCTGTTGGATTACAATGACGAGGACCAGGATACTATTGACTAATACAAATTCCATACTTTTATTCTGGGATAATCCCACAACTCAAATCCCATAACTCAAATCCCATAACAGGCCCCATAACGAATCCCATACTACGACTGTTATGGAATAATCCCATACTTGAATTCCAGAACAAATCCCATACTTACCTTGTTCTGGGATTTTCCCAGAATCGAATCCCAGAACAAATCCCGTAGTAAACTAGTTCTGGGAAAATCCCAGAACAAACCCAGATTAAAGTTATGGAAATCCCATACCTCCTAACAAAAGTTCTGGGATTCCCATACTTCTTCAGGTCGTAGGGTAGGTGAGTGCGTAATCCACATCACAATCATGGATTATACGAGGATTACAGACGGATCATAGCGATCAGTGTGGATAACGAACCACGCCAAAATCCATGTCAAAAACGTCGATTACATTCCACAAAAAAATCATGGATATTCACAAGAGATCATAGCATACATGACACCATGATTTCAGTGCCTTCCCTACGGTCGCGAGAATCATGGATTAAAAAAACCCGTTTAATCCATCATTCCAAATCATGGATTGCGGGACCCAAACCACGATATGATTCAGCATAATTCATGATGCAATTGGTCTAGGTCTAGAAAAATCACAGAAAATGCAGTATTATTAAAACAAGAAAGCGAGATTACTAGGTAGAAATAGTGTATTGATATTATGAGTGTCCTGATAGAGTTACAGTAGGAATAAGTAAGGACCTATAACCCAGGATGTTGGAAATATCTCAGTGATGTACAAGCAATGTCATCCATAGCTGGTCTTGACCTTTGTTGCCGATGGAGCCATACGCATGGGGACTTGGGATTTTCAGAAATTCTCAAGGGGTGCCCTGGTGTATGCAGACACTTTGCTGCACAACCACAACATGTACACAGTCATGCACTAAACCATCCCTACGGACGATTCGCTCATGTAACTGACATGAAATCAGCAGGTAATCATCATGTAAACTTTACATGACATGTAAACCGTGGGAAGATCGTGTGTCAGTTGCGTAGACACCTACCGTCATGTAATCTACCTAGCAATCCTTGAGTAATTCTCGTGTTATCTTCTCGTGTAGCTTCTCGGTTGTGCATGCCAGCTGATGTCTTTTAGACGCGTTTTAAGTCTGGCTAAGTAATGAAACAGGGCGCGCCGCCCGCGAGCCTTGGTCTTAAGCTTCGCGGATAATGCAAACAAGCAGCATTCAGTCGACACAGCATTTGGTCGGACAGCATTCACCCTAGCAAGTTGAGGCTCGTGAATTCCGCTCGTGTAAAACCCACGCGCAGGTGCTTCCGGTTTTCGAAACTTAATTACACGAGCGTAATCCACGAGCGCATGACGCTCCGTTACGGGTCATGACCACCTACTAGATCCTACTGCTACTGCTACTGCTACTGTATGTGGTCATGCCAGGCGTGCTGTTAGATGGGGAGTTGTTGATTCAGTCAATTCGTACGGACGATAGAAGACGACGATGGGCAATGTTGGGACGTAATGCTGCTTGTGCAGAATCTGTGGGAGACATTCTTGGCAGCACACGCTCAAGTCAGTATACACTCGTAGACCTTACACGCAACATTACTTCTTGATCAGCAGATGGCGCTGCTGCGTCCTTCATTGTTGGTTTTATAAAGTGAAGCAGAGAGGCGTAAGGATGATGTATGGGTGTTCAAGCGACAGGGGTGTTGGACGCACTGTGCATGGCCGTTGTAAACACCGTGGAGAGTCGTACGCAGGACGGGTGATAGATGAGAGACGACGTATGACTCGGCTTGAGAAGCGAATGTATAAACCTCCGGCCTCCCACTACTTGGATTTTCCTGAAAATGTTGAGTCCCTACAAAGAAGATCAACGCCAGGTGTTGATTGAGATTTCTTCTCTGAGTTAGGTTGTGCTGACATATTAAGTGACATAACCACCATTTCTGCTATAATAGCTACTGGCATAATCGTAATATAGTTCTCCTACCTTGTACTGTTTTGACCTGCATAATGCTGCGCATTTGACCCCCAATTACTAACAACGTCCCTATGTTTTCAAGAATTCGGTTGATAGTATCATGGATTACGCCCAAAAAAACCCTGGATGATGCCAAAAGAAACCATGGTTTAAACCTGCTAAAATGAAGCAATTGGTACGTGAAAGCCTCAAAAAAAGAAGGACTATGCCCTACAAAAGAATGAAGAATTAAGATGATATTTTTGTCCACAATTACTTCAAGCATAGGCAATACCTTTGGCCAGGTTATAATTACAATTGTACTCGATCCCTACTTCAAAAAAAAAATACACTACATTACCAGGCCGGGCTCAGTGCACGATTACTTGTTGTGTGTTAACTCATGCCTGTATCGAGTTATCGGGCAATTACTACACGAAGAAGGCAAAACTTCACAAAAGCATTGCAACTGATCTGCACTTTTTACAACGTTCTCCTTGATTTTCGAGCTCGGTGCACGTATGGATTCCGGATGATCGTCGATAAGATTGAGCTTAATCCGTAGTTTTTATCAGGTAAGAACCCCCGCAATGTCAGGAAAATCGCTTTGAATCAGCCAGCGATCGTGTAGTATTATTGGTCAAAAAGCAGTGGAATTCAGGTGCAAAGCTTGTTCATGAGTATCTTGATATCTGAAGCAGCAGTCATCAAGGCCCGTAACCATGGCTATCAGGAGGAGCTTTGCAAGATGAAATTTTGATAAGGGGTTCCAAGAAGAACAAGTGACGCCAAGGTGTATGAGCCACAGGGCCCACTCTGGGCTGAGGTCAGCCAAAGGAATGTTATTGGGGGTAGTCAATCCTCTGCAAAAAATAATCGCTTAGTTTTTAATCCAGCGGTTGCCATGGAAACTATGCATAAACATCTATTATCTTTACGAGGCGCTCGAGCAGGGTCGTAAAAATAATCGCTTGAAAATAGTCGCCTAGGGTGAGCGGATGCGCCCAATTAGGAAATCCATGCAGATATCACTCAGAATCTGCGCATGATCTGCGTAGCCACGTTGATCAACCTGCCTCGAGCCAAACTCACCACCTTGGATATTCACGTGAGCGGGAGCTAAATGCCTGCTGAAAAAATAATCTGTCTATGTTTTGTAAGGGTTGGTCAGACCTTAGCGTAGCATGCCCTGGATTATAATCTAATTCGCTGTAAATTTTGCAGAGGATTGACTACCCCCATTGTAAAGGGCAGATCACTCCTGCTGTAAGGTCATGCAAGTCTGTGTAGCTGGTTTGAAAACCAGAGAGGAGCTTACTGCTTGTTGTCCACTCCCAGCAGCACTTCATCACTCCAACCCCTTCCAAACTGCACCAATATGACAAATATCACCAATCCTCACAAAGAAAGGGCCGATCTGATCCACAGTTCAGAGCAACATTATCTTCATGGATGAGCAGAAGTGTCAGTGCTGTCAGGTTTTATTTTCAAAGTGGTGGAACAAACCGAAATCAGAGTGAAGTATTGCACCAGCTCACAAAGCATATTTTTGTCTTTTTGCTAAAGATGTTCATTCTCGAGGGAATTACAAATGTTGGCTTTGTGTCAAGGCAGCCAAACCTTGTGAACATGAGAACAACATTGTGGCCCCTGTTGGTGCTGTTATGAGCTCAGTGACTGGAACAAGTGGTGAACAGCTGATCAGTCCCAGGCCTCAAACTCTTGACAATGTCAAGCCTATTAGAGAGGTCAGAGGGCTTCACAAGATGCCGAGCAGACTTTTTCTGTGAGCAATTGCGAGAGTGGTGACGAGAACGAGGTTGAAGGCGAGGACGAAGGCGAGGATGAGAGTGTGATTGAAGTCAAGGAGAGGCCTGTTCTATCCAAAGACATAAAAGGCCTGGTTGATGGCCTGAAAGCGAGACTTGATGAGTTCCAGGCGGAGATGAAACGAATTAGCCAGGAGCTGAAGGAGGTGAAAGAATGTCAGCAGATGAAGAAGGTCCTGGAGCGTGAAGCAGAAGGAGAGAGCAAGCGAAAGCGAAGGCATACTACTATGCCAGGAGTGGATGCCTCTCAGTCTGGTGAAATGCTGGATGTTTGTGTAAATGATCATTGTTAGTCCTTGTTACGGTTTTGTCAGGTTTCCCATAAGTCGAGGGTCGCGCTTCAATTGAGTCAACTTTAGCCGACGAGCGTGCCGCACGCCTACACCTAAACTTCACCCCGCGTTTTGCGACGTACATACCCCTCCTCGCCGAAAAAGTCCCGGGATTCTCAAAGAAAAGCCTTGAATACCAACTGAGAAAAGGTTGTAAGCTTGCTGAACAAGCTGATATCGCGAGGGTTCATCAGTCGCAGTTGCGGAGCCTAGTTACGGGCATGGCTCAATCAAGGCCGATCAGCTTCGTTATCGACATCTCTGCTGCTATCTATGAGGTGGGCTCAGCACTTTGTTTTTGTTGTCGCGTATAGGCCTGACTGATCGGTGTTTGCCAGGCGACATCTGCTTCGTGGAAGAAACGACTCAATGACTGGATTGCGGTTCCGGTAGGCATTCTGCTGATGCTCTGTGCGATTTGGGGGCTGGATCGATTGATCGCGTTGACAGGGGTATCATTCCCTGCAAGTGTAAGTAACAGCGAGATCAGCATCAATCTTCTTTACAAGAAAACGCGTGACTTACCTTGACTTCATAGGTTGCATGTCTTATCATCCTCTTCTTGTTCCTCATTGCCTTCGAACTCGTTGCAGGGCGCAAGGTGAACGACGTCGTCAAGTGGATTGAGGTTCCGGCAGGCTTCTGCCTGCGCTGGATCAATGGTAAACGCAATGCTAAAGTGATCAATTTCCGACATACGCTAATGAATGCCGTAGTCCTGTTCACACCGTCTTTTATCACGCTACCCTTATCACCCGCAGTCGGCGGGGTAGAGATTGTCAAGATCGGTGTAGTATTTCTGGTGGGCTTTTTGGTGGGTATGCCTATAACAGCATACAGTGTACGATTCCTCAGCCTCCTCTTTGGTACCTCGAAACGTGCCATGACTGAGAGAGCCGATGACGATCCACGAGGCGATGCAATCCCATTGCAAGACGTGGATCCTCGAAATGCAGAACCTGCGACACCAACCGAGATTACCCCTGGGGCAATGAGCCCTGATGTTCCAAACGGAATCATCTCAGCGACAGACACCAGAAGAACGAGTGTGGACTATGAAGATCAAGAAGCGCAACCTATCATGTTCGGCCTTCCATCTCCGCCCCGAGCAGCCAATGTGTCCCGTCTTCGGGGAATAGGGCCCGTATGCTCACGAATTGAGCAGATTCTAACTGACAAACAAACGACAACGACGCAAGGTCCTACCAGGCAATCGTCACTTCATCCCGAGTGGACACCTTACACACGACGACGAGCCATGACCGCATGGATCCTTGCCCACTTTGATACACTCACGTACACGACGTTGTTTGGTGTTGGCTTAGTGGTCTACATGCTCTCGGGTTATGCCATGCCCGTTCAGCTTCCCTTAAACATTTTGGCTTTCTACGCTGCGTTCGCCATCCCGATAAAGATCAAGCGGTTTATTCACCCTATTTTGACGTGCGCCGGCTTGATGATGCTCGGAGTATTCATAGTAACGCTGATGCGCGGGGAGAGTTTTGACCATGGTATGTATCAAGGGGTTTGACTACGCGTCACATTGCTAAGTTGCTGTCATCTAGGGCTGCACCAGTATTCAACGAAGACTAAATATCTGACCCTGTTCGATCCGAACAGATCCCACCGCGTGCCAGCACCTGGTGCCGGCGATATTCTTGGAAGCGTGCTTGACGCATCAATCGCATCACTCGCAATTCCGATGTTTAAATATCGCAAGGAACTCGGTCGTCATTTCCTGGAGGTTGTGATCCCTTGCGTTGGCATGGCTGTTGCAAGCTTTTTCCTTTACCCGTTGGTTTGCCATGCAATTGGTATCTCTTCGACACGAAGCCTGAGTTTCGTGGCTCGCTCTGTAACTCTTGCTCTCGCGACACCTATTGTTTCCAATTTGGGCGGTGATATGTCGCTGCTGGTGGTATTGGCTATCTTATCAGGCATCTTAGGCGTCCTCATCGGAGACCAACTGCTACGATATCTCCGCATTCCTGATGACGACTACGTGACGAGAGGGGTGGCTCTGGGTACAAATGCTTCAGCGATTTCGACGGCGCATTTGCTCGTTACAGACCCAAGAGCAGCAGCTTTGAGTTGCGTTGCCTTTGCCATCTATGGTTTGACCATGGTAATCTTGAGTGCAATCAGCCCAGTGGTAAAGGAAACGCGGGCATTGGTAGGGCTATCGTGAAATCCTTGGTGATATACCATCATCGCACACTACATTCAGCAAGCATTATCTACATACTTAATAGTGGTGAATCTAGGTTAATTGGAAGTATGAAACTCATCAATGTTATCGTACACTACTCTGAAATATCTGCCACTTTCTGTGAATGCACATGAATACGTTCTCAAGTGCTTTCCCCACAAGAAATTCATAACTTTGCGCCGCCTTTCTTGGCACCTTTCGCTCCAGCAACAGTCATGCCTTCGAGTGCCTTGGCAGGCTCGAGCACAGCTTGCGGGTACGGAAGTGGACCGCTCTGATCTCTGAGCCAGGCTCCTCCATCAACAACTAAAATCGCGCCATTGATCCATTGAGCAGCATCGCTGAACAAGAAAACGGTTGCATCTGCAATGTCCTGAATCCTGCCCATTCGTTGCATGGGTATGGCGGAATCTGCCTTATCTTTAAGTTCTTGTGGCAATAATCTTGACATGCCTTCTGTTTCGCCGATGGGCCCAGGCGCAATAACGTTGGTCGTGATTCCCCAAGGACCGTACTCGACCGCCAGATTTTTGGCCAATGCATCTATTCCAGCCTTGGCGGCGGCGACATGGCTCTGAAATTTGTTCATGTATAAATAACTGCAAATGCACATTGAGTACGCAATGACGCACCTGGAAGGGAACACCCGTATAATGAAGTGTAGCACTAACAAAGAGGATTTTGCCTTTCGTCTTCTTCAGATGAGGTATAGCCGCTTTCACTGTGTTGAACGTCCCGAGCAAATCAATTGCAACCACTTGCTTGACTTGCGCGTTTTGAGTTAGCGAACATGCGGGCCAGAAGAGTAAGCCATATCATACAAGCATTGGCACTTAGATTATCAACCGGAGCGAGGAAATTACCGGCCGCACCGCAGATGAGGAGATCGAGTCGCCCGAACTGCTCAATAGCGCGATCCACCGCAGCTTTCAAGGACTGATCATCACGAACGTCCGCAGCAATCCCAATCACACGTGCTCCATAGCGAAGCTGAGCAATCTCACTGGCAGCTTTCTATGGATTAGGTATCGGTTAGCCTGATATCCTCATTCACTGAGCGTAACAACGCACATCGAGGATGTTCTGACGTCTGCCAACTATGACAGCGTCCGCACCGAGGCTGACCAAGGCTTCGACTGTCGGTCACGTATAAGCATCTCACACACAACAGTGACTGTGAAGAGCAGTGCACCTTGACCGCGACAGATGGATCCAGCTCCGCCTAAAAACCGTTGAGTCAGATCGTGCTCCAGACGAGTAGGTAACAAACAGCCAGCGTACCGGTAACGAAGACCACTTTCCCATCAAAGATCCTCTCTCGATATATTTTGGATACGTTTGCAGTCATTTCAAGCGACTGTAAAGGTGAGCTGCTGCTTCCTGTTGTCGTCTGGTACTTGCGACCTTCATATGGTGTGGGGTCGGCGGATGCGGGGGTCCCGGCGCCCGAACGACAGCAAACGTACGTTGGCCGGTGTCTTGGACGAAATACAGCGGGTAGCTGAGCTTGACATTGGCCTTTACTCGTTCAATGAAACATTCCGAATTGGCTCAGATTACCCTTGTATCCCGAGCGTCTGCGTGGATGCGATGTTTCCTAAATCCACACGCCCAGGACCGCGGCCGACAACTGCCGCCGGAGCTGCCGTGTAGAACTCAGGCGAGGGTAGAAGTCTAGGGAAGAAGAATGCCGCTGATGAAGCAATGTAAAATTCACTGGTATTGTTAGTCTAGCCATAGCTATGCCTAGGTAGCTATAATGGTATATGTTAGATAGAATGTAAGTAAGAAAACGCCCGCTGTATCCCAAACGTAAAATCCCCCAACCTCAAATCAACATAAAAATATTCTTAGTAACTGAAAGACGTAATAGCAGGGTTCAACACCAAAGGCATAAGCAAGTGACTGGAAATCACAGTACTCAGAGGCACAATGGCAATGAAGTCTGTGATCCTCCATTGATAGGGGATCACTGGACTCGCCATGATACACATGGTGATGATGGAAAGGAGACCGAAAAGAAAACTGTACTTGAACTGCTTCAGAATCTTCGGCAACTCAATCCAAAAGTTAGTGATAGTGACTTCCTTTCCTGTAGCACCCCACTGCAAGTTGTACTCGAGCATGTGAGACAACAGGGCAGCAGAAACGTGCAAGGATAAACCTCCAAGGAAGATAGCAAGCATGAAAATCCACTTGAAGTTTTCGTAGAAAGCATACAGGAAGGTACGCTCACCGATACGGTATCGCATAATCGCAAGAGCGACATTTCCAAGACCGTTGAAGACGATAACCAAGGAGAACCACACTTTCCACGAATCAACGTACCACTTGTCGAGATATCCATTGTACCAGCCGATGGCAAAGTAGTTTGCAATGGTTAAGATCCAAGCGGCTCCGATAGCGTAGTAAGTTCCGATGTATGAAATAATAGTGACTTTGGAAGTGAAACGAATGTTGGAGAAAAAGAAAGTGCGAAACAAAGGAGTGAACGGTCCTTTAGTGAACCAAAGACGAAGCGGATGGAACAGCAATTCGTTACATCCGTAGGCGTATTTTTCCCAACGAGCCAACTCGTCGTATACCGTTAACGAGACACCTTCTTGGAAGCCGTCTCCGGTATATCCACCTAGGCGGATCGTATAACCGAGAATTTGTAGACGCAGAGACATGTCAAAATCTTCCGAGACGTGAGACTCGGACCAAATCTTGGGGTAACCATCCTCATCCATGTAGGATACTTGCTGGATGGCTTCCCATCTGAGCACGGCATTGTGCCCCACAAAGGGAGCCACGTCACCGTTGGCACAAGTGTAACGAATAGCTGTGTAGATAAGTTGAGTAAAGAACGTAATACCATTTTCGAAAAAGTCAAACGAAACCTGCATGACACCAGAGGCGTATTGAAGAACACCAATCTCAGGTGACTGCGTCATCTCCGAAGCAGAATCGAGCAAGCAGTCAACAGGGACACGAGTGTCAGAGTCAATGATGAGAATGAGATCTCCAATGCGGATATCGCCGGCAGCCCATGCGCGTCCATCTTCGTCGACGACCCTTCGGAGCGCATCATCATAAGCTTTCTGTTCATCGACATCAGACCACCCTTCAGGACGTTCGACTTGCTCCAAGACCTCCTCGACTTTGTTACTAATCATCATGGCAAAGTTCATGTTTGAGGCTTTCTTGAATCGTCCACGACGAAGGAAACCATCTTTACCATGAGCCGGACGAGCAACCCAGCCAATGCCATGATCTTGGTAGTATTCCATACGTGCCTGACGGTCTTCCTCCGAAATCAACTGAAGGCCGTCATCATTATAGAACAAGTTGCAAGAACCGCCTTGCAACTCGTATGCCGACATTGCCTGCTTGACCGAACGTACCGTGGGATCAATGACGGTAGTCAGGGACTCCTTGTAGACAGGACACTGGATGGTGATGTGAGGGAGAGGTACATCCTTCAGGCGTCGAGGCCTGATACCGGAGTAGTACTTGGAGTTGATGTTCATCTGCTGAATCGGACCGAAGATCTGCAACAAACATCCAACGATGACCTGCATGAAGAAAAGAGTGAAGAAGACTTCGATGGGTGTGAGAATGAGAAGCAAGAGACGGACGTACGAGTGATCGACAACGATCTCTCCTGCCAATTGACGCCAACCAGCTCCGAGGACCATAATGATAAGGGCGAGAGTGATCGAGACGCAGATAGGGTTGATGAGAATAACCCGACGCTTCACTTCCGGGATATATTCACCGTCCTCGTCATAGTACTCGTCACCTTTCTCAAGGTCGAGCTCCTCAATGACTGGTGTCTTTCCGTTGGCACCTTTGAGCAAATTCTCGATTCTGCCCGCACCCCAAACGAGCTGCAGAAGGCGCTGCTCCATTTCATCGGCACGATGAAGGATTTCATCCGCAGCATCAGCCCAAACCACAAGGATCTGCTCGTCGCGAATGAAAGCAGAGTACTGGTGCTTTCGGGCACGTGTCAGATCTGACATGGTGTCGATGATCTGATATTTCGTACCATCAAGGAGAGGCACATCAGTTGAGCTTTGAGGAAGCTTCTGAAGAATCTTCTTGACGAGTTTGGAGTCGATAGTCAAGGCGACTTCAACGTTCATGGCAGCGATCATTGAGTGATACGTGGAACCAGTCGTAGAAGGTAGAGCACACTTCCACTCACCACGACCGACACGAAGAATGACACCACGATCAGGTTCCATTTGTCCCGTCAACGGGTTAGCCACCGTCCACCCATGGTTCTCACATGCACTCTGGATGAATTCCATCATCATTTCGTGTCGGATCGCGTCAACCCAGAGACCCTCACTTGGACGATCTTCAGGCTCCTTCTTATCCATATCCGACGAAGTTGCAGAAACCAATGATGCTCGATCATCGTTCTCGACGGGCATGAACTTCTCCTGATGCATGAGCGGCGGCGTAGCCGGACCTTTGACGACGGTCTCTTTGCGCCCGAAGAGCGAGAAGGACCTACCTTTGTCCTCAGGTGCCACGGATGCCCTTCGTACTGGGGGTGCTGATGGCGGCTTCTTGAGCGGTTCGTCACTGTCTAGGGAATCGGTATCCGGATCTCCATGATAGGAGACAATACTGGGTTTCCGGATATCCTGAGGGGAGACGCTCGGTTTTCGGCCATTGGGGCCGGCAACGCTGGGATTCCGCAATGTGTAGGTGCCGGTGAACGCATTCGTTGCAGTGCTGATGGCGGCGCCGGTGCTGTCAAGAAAGCCAATGTATGATTCGGCGACGTCATCGATGCGATCGTTCAATCCTCTCCAGAATTTTCCGGCCATACTCGGCCTTCGCTCCTTCTCTGCAGGTGTCGGTGTAGGCGGAGTGATATCGGACATTGTCGTCGACGAGCAAGAGCTTGAGAAAACGTTACAGTGATCAGATCAATTCTTGCTGCCTCCCTTACTGTCGGGTATGATTCGGCGGTTGGGCCAACAGGACTTGGAGCACGGTGGAGGGAGCGTAGTCGTACTTGTACGGAGCATTACGAAAGGAAGCCCGACAGATCAGAGGGAACCCTTTGCAATCGAAATCGGGCGTTTTCGATTATTAGGTGGCGATGAGACAGGGCACTCTTAGCAGCAGTGTGGACTGCCTGGCGCTCAACGGATGAAAGGTTTCGGCTCTGGACTTTACTTACTGGGGTTGGGGTTGGGCCTCGCGCGCACGGACCATGCCCGCATGAGGAAACAGATCGAAACCCAGCCAGGCCTAGGATAACTAAAGGAAGAGAAAACCAACCGCTCTTTCATGCGAATCCATCGTAGTTGTTCGTTCGCACGCTTGTCTTCACTGCCAATTCGCCTGGCCAGCTGCTATTGATCTGCAAACTATGCAAGAACTTTTTTTCGCGCTCGGACCGTCAGAACCCGCGTGAACCGAGAATTCGCCTCACGAAGATCTCGGAGATTTTCTTGACACTATACCGTTACACGTGCACTCACGTCCGAAGCATGCTCGAGCTTCGTATGTACATACTTTCGCTTAACATCCGTCGTCAATAATTAGGGTCTATAGGAGTTTCTCGTAGTTATTCTGTCATTGGCAGGGGCGGTTTTTACGTCTTTTCATGTCGTTCGGGACGGGCGTCGTCAGCGAAAGCATGGAGCTTCTACGGCAGAATTAAGGTTTCGGGTGAGAGTTCTCACAGTTCTAAAGTTCTACGCACACCAAAGAAATTATTTGGCGGTCGATTATAACTGCAATTGCAATGACGATGCAAAGAAAACGTAAGACGCAAGCTCGTACGACTGTTAATCGACACGGTTACCTGTCAAAGCGTGGCCTTGTTTAAGGGTGCTGACTTTTTGGTTCCGAATTGCCGGGGGTCCAGATCGTGCAGCGCGTGCACGCGCACACCAATGCTACGACAGGTCGTACACTCGTAATTGACCTGGATATCCTTGTTACATCCAAAAGTCGAAGCTGATTATTTCGATTCACTTTGACCTTCTCTGAGCTTTCAATCGTGTTCAAAAGCTTATTGGGTGGCTGCTTCCCAGAGGCTGGTTCGCGGTTCACCCGTTGAGTGAGACGAGGCTGGATGAGACATGGCCATGGCATGGGTGTAAAAAGGGAGACACAAAGGACGGATGAGGCACAAACTGATTGTAAACTCGTATCCCATGAACAAGGGTAGATGGTTGAGCAATTAACAGTTTGACCGGATTAAGTACCATGAACTGTTGGGATCGTCGTTCCTCTGAGCTGATCATGATCTACGAGTGTTCGTGATGCTTATGCATCCTCAGATAATTCTGGCAATTGGTATAACGAATCGTTAACTAGCAAATTCTAAAGCCCATAACACCAAAAGATCACGTAGCTATCGCAGATCATATCGTCTAATTATCGCACTGCTGCCACATCGAGACCTTGTCCACGACCATCGCTCTACGATCACTGCTTCCCCACGTAGGCAACCAGGTGTCCCTCTGTCTCCAAAAGTCACCCATAGCAGTCGATGAAGCGTCAACCCAAGGCTTGTTGTCCTTGCCATCAACGAACCAACCATTAGTACCACCAACGGCGACGTTCAAGATAAGGTAGAACTCTTGATCGAAAGGCGTAGAAGCCGTACCCGAAGACCAAGGGTTGACATAAGTCGTACCGTTAGCATTGGAGAGCGGGAAGCTTCCACGGTCCCAGAAAGGCGTCTGAAACTTGGTGTAAAGCACAGTCTGCAAGCGAGAATCCACGTAAGTGAAGAGGTATTTTTCTGACCATTCGAGACCAAAGGTATGGAACCCTTCGTCGAAAGAAGTATGCGGCAAACGATGCTTGTTGTTCGTACGCCAGTAGCCATCGTTGGCGGAGTCAGGACCCCAGTGAAGAGTTGAGGAGATAATGTCCCTACCACCCTCGGGATAGAAAATGTCGTTTCCACGAGATTCGGCAATGTCGATCTCACCAGACTTTGGCCAAACACCGTAAGTGTTGTTGACAGGCAACATCCAAATGGCAGGCCAGATCCAGTCTCCCTTTGGTAAACGAGCACGGACCTCGACACGGCCGTACTTAATGGAAGCAGATCCCTTGGTGGTAAGGCGCGCAGACTTAATGGGAGGAATGATCTGACCCGTCGTAGTGTTTGAGGTAACAACACAGTTGTACTTGGTCGTCGAAGTACACTCTCCGGTTGCCGTCAAATTGACGGTGTAACCGTTGTTGATCTCGTTGGAGGTAAGACTTGCGTTGGTAAGCGTTGGCATGATGAAGAGTTTGCCATCCTGAACGTAGGAGTTATCCGAATTCGCAGTGGTCCATTCAAATTCGCCATTACCGTATCCACCGAGCTCAATGTCGTGCTTCCAAATGGATGTATTCAAACCGTTCGTGAAATCGTCGATGAGAACAGGGCAGTACTTGTGATGAGCAACACCACGAATACCGTCCCAGATCAACAGCCCAGCAGCGATGAAGCCAACGACAACACCAATGATCGGAATGATCGATACCCACTTCTCTCGAGGATCCTCCTCCAGCAACCAAGGCTTCTCCACAGGTCCCTTTAGACGTCTAGACACGAATTGCCTGGTATAAACTGCGGGCTGTGCCTTCTCGTCTTTGGGCTCAGGTGCGTTAAACGGGCTGGGTCCAGTTGCATCCACACCAAAGAAAGTAGACACCGGACGAGCGCTTGAGCCCATAGCTAACGGCGCAGGGCCTTCTTGGTTGTACGTCGATCTTCTTCTCGAATCCATCGGGTCGTATTGAGAGACACGGCGTTGCGCAAGGGTTGCAGACGATGTCGGTTCATACGTAGAAAACTGCCTGTTAGCAGTCATGGATCCACCGGCTGATGGAGGTTCGGCACCACCGATGGACATTCTGGGGTCATATCCCGACAAGCGGCGGGCGATACTCGGCGGCGCAGCATCCGTGATGGAGTAATTCGACAAAGGACGTCCGTACGAGGAGAGCGGCCTGGGTCGAGTTGCAACCGACGGACGGCGCGATCCGCCAGATGGAGGATCAGCGGGTGCAGCAGCCGTAGGGTCTGGTGTAGGACCGGTCATCCGACGAGGGCCCATTCCTGGACTTGCGGGATTGTGCGATTCAGGGCCGAGAGATCTGCGCTTCATGATACCTTGCAACGCTGCCGGAGGGGCATTGTCGGTCTTCTCCTCGGGCGACAACAACGGTGTGGTGTTTGAGGATGTCGGCGTCGTTTCGATCATGGTCCTACGACGGTTTGTAGTCGGAGTTACTTGTTCAGACGGTGCTCGGACGCGCTGGCCTGGCGAAGGGCTGTCCATCATAGTCATACGACGTTGCGACTTGGGCGTGACGGGCCGAGTGACAGGTTCCTCAGCAGCAGCAGCCTGAGAGGGAGTGATCTCTTTCCCGGCAACGTTTTCAGGCATCGTTTCCTTTTCCGAATCGGCCATGGCTGCTGGTCGTGTTGCGTTGACCAGAAGGTTGTCGGCGTCTGGCCGTTGCGGTCAAAGTTGTGTTATAGGAACTTGATCCAAGGGACAACGGGTATCGATTAGGTTTGTGCAGCGAACAGACCCATGACTTTACTAACGATCGGGTTCCGAATCCGCAAGGCTCGCACCGATGTGGCGGATTCTTTTTGGTGAGACACTGCCAGACAAAGCCGAGTAGTTCGCCGCCACGCGTAGGCGGGGATAACGAAGGACAGCCGTTGGCGGAAGAGCCTAGATCGCTCACTCAAGGGTGCGACTGATTGGCAGGTTGGTCGCCAAGGCTATGCCTGTTGTCGTCCTCAATTGCCGTTTTCCGACTTTTCTACTCAATCGCGTGCTCGGACAGCATGGGTCCGTGCGTTTTTTTCGTTTGACGGCAGAGAATTAAGGGAGTCTCAGTTGCACAGATGGTCCGTGCGCGGTTTTCTACGTCTGGCAGCGCGCGCGGTTGGAAGCACTTGAGCACACTTGAACAGCCCTCGGTTGTCTTCGATCGCCTAGGAGCGCCATGGACAACGCCAGAACACTTTTACCGTTTAGGCCCCATTCTCCCGCCATCGGTGCTTCCAATGTTGCTACCGTCCCAACAGGATCGAGTAAGATCCTCTACGCCTTGGCACACCACCCCATTATTACCACGTGCGTAGGTAAAGCTTTCTTTCCTTTCAAGACAGACTCTGCATTCTCGGCCCCGAATCCGGCGTCTGGCTTCAATTTACGACTGCCGCCACAGGGATCGCCTTTCCCGAACTTGAAACGACGGTCAGCCTCTCCCTCGCCATTCTCGAAACACGCAGGCACACTCGGATACCCTTGTGTTCGATCATT
This sequence comes from Saitoella complicata NRRL Y-17804, assembly GCF_001661265.1. Taxonomy (NCBI): domain Eukaryota; kingdom Fungi; phylum Ascomycota; class Saitoellomycetes; order Saitoellales; family Saitoellaceae; genus Saitoella; species Saitoella complicata. The sequence goes on along the minus strand of NW_017567015.1, from coordinate 281,889 downwards.
GTTGTGCGACCCGCCACTTGCTGTACTTGCTAATCGCTTTATGACCAAAAAGTGTCGTCGGTGAACACTCTCCTCGCAACTCCTCACTCTGTAGCAGCAACGATACCGCCCTCGATTAACTGCTCGCATCAGTAGAGCGACAGCTCCGTCGACAGCAGCCGTCAGCGTTCCCTCACCTTCGCGGACATGAAGTCATACTTTGCGGCAAAGGACGGTGCTCAAGGGTTTACCCGTAAGGGTTTCGGCGACTTCAAATACCAGAAGCGAACGAAGGGCAAGAAGTCAGAGAAGGGCAAGGAGAAGAGCGACGAAGTCGATACCAACATCGAGGAAGTTGCACCAGAAAAGGTCAACACTCACCGCCGAAACAAATCGTCATCGGCCCGATCCACACTCTCCCACAGTGCTTCCGTCCGATCCGTTGCGCTTTCCACCAAAGGTCGAGGTCCCAGTGTCTTCATCGACGATATCGAACGAGAAGAGTTATGGGCCGAGTACCTTTACAGAACAGCGGCAAAGAAGGGGTGGTTCCGAAACACAGGAGGTGCATCTGGTCTTCTCTCGCCAACTGCTGTCGGAGCAGGCGATATTTCCTTCGACGAAAGCAGCATGCGTATGAGCAGACGACTGTCCGTCTTCACGCCCGGTGTACAGCAACCAGTTGTCGTCGAAAAGGCTCTCGCAGTGGGCCAGATCTCTCTCCGTGTACAGAAGGGTGATTACCGTACGTTCCCACCTGCTCTCGATGGTGGTGAATTCGAAATGGCAGTAGCCGGTCTCAACGTCGAATCGGCAATCAAGATCACCAACAAAACACCAGCGCTCATTCTGTCGAAGCTTCCGCCGACCGCCTTCGAGGTCGTTCTCGGAGAGAACAATCATATTCAAATTTTAGAGAATGTTCAGATGCTTGCACGTGGTCGTCGCAATCAATTCGCGGCTTTCATCCGAGATGAAAAGTCACTGGTCGTTTGGGACGATGATCCGCAAAACCTAATCCCACGAGCGACTGATCTGGAAAAAGAGATCATCGAGGCAGTATGGTCCAAAAAGCCTGTCGTGACGGAGGAGGCTGCGGATTTGGAGAAGGGTACCCTCATGGGAGAGAAGAGAGAAAGGCAGCTGTTGATTCCTGGCGTTGTCGCTTGTGCGACTGCCATGCTGGGAACTTTCATTGGCCTCGGAATCCGGAGTTTGGTGAACGAGAGTTTGCAACAAGGAGGCGGGTGGGAGCGATTCGCCATGCTTGCGGCGGTCCCGCATACCATCTTCTTCTCCATGTTCTTCACGATGATTGTCTGCAGTAGTATCATCCAGTTGTTCGGCCCGACTCAGCAACTGAACGAAAACTCACTTTCGTTCAGTGCTAAACCGCCAAGACGTGTTGCTGGTTATCTACCGCATATCACCATTCAGATGCCGGTTTACAAGGAGTCATTGGAAAAGGTTATCGATCCCACTATCCGCTCCGTGAAAGCAGCTATCTCCACGTACGAACTTCAAGGTGGAACTGCTTCAATCTTTGTAAACGACGACGGTATGCAGCTCATCAGCGAAGACGAGGCGGACGAGAGAATCGACTACTATGGCGAACAAGGTATTGGATGGGTCGCACGCCCGCCACATGGAACAAACGGATTCGTCCGTGCCGGACGTTTCAAGAAAGCATCCAACATGAACTTTTCTCTTAACATGTCTCTGGCCGTCGAAGCTAAGCTTGAAGGAATCGAGCGAGGACCTGAATGGACTGATCAGGACGAGTACGACGCTTACGAGAAAGCACTGGAAGAATCACAGGACGAAATTGCGAACGGTGAAGCTTGGGCGGAGGGTGACATCCGTATCGGTGACTTTATCCTTATCATCGATTCCGATACACGAGTACCCGAAGATTGTTTCCTTGATGCTGCGTCCGAGTTTATGCTCTCGCCGGAAGTTGCCATTATCCAGCATGCGTCTGGAGTCATGCAGGTTGTTGACGATTTCTGGGAGAACGGTATCACCTTTTTCACGAATCTCGTTTACCTCGCTATCCGATACGCCACTGCTGGTGGAGATGTCGCTGCTTTCGTCGGTCATAACGCTTTCATCCGATGGACTGCTTTGCAAGAAGTCGCTTGGCTTGACGATGACGGGACTACCAAATGGTGGTCGGAGTCGCACGTGTCTGAGGACTTTGAGATGGCCCTGAAACTCCAGATCTTGGGGTACACCATCAGATTGGCTTCTTACCATAATGGAGATTTCAAGGAGGGTGTGTCTTTGACGGTCTACGATGAACTGACACGATGGGAGAAGTACGCGTATGGTTGCTCGTAAGTGAATCATTTTTCCCATTACGAATCTCCACTAACTCCGTCGCCTAGTGAGCTCATGTTCCATCCTATTCGATTTTGGCTGACCCGTGGCCCGTTCACGCCGCTGTTCCTTACCTTCATCAGTTCGAAGATCAAGGGTTTCTCGAAGTTCACCATTCTCGCCTACATTGGTACATACTTTGCCATTGGTGGAGCATGGCTCTTGACTGTTGTGAACTACTTCGTCATTGGTTGGTACAAGTACGCTGTCGACAAGTACTACGTCGACTCCTGGCAAATCACCTTGTCATGTTTGGTGGTGTTTTGTGCTGCTGGTCCATTCTGTTCTGCAATCTACAGATATCGTATCGGTCATGCAAGTCTGCTTCCGGCATTGTACGAAAACTTCCGATGGGTGCCACTTCTCACGGCGTTCATGGGAGGTCTGTCGATGCACGTCTCATGGGCGTTGATTTGTCATTTGTTCTCGCTGCCTCTTTCCTGGGGTGCCACGGCCAAGGAGCTTGAGGCTTCTAATTTCTTCAAGGAAGTACCCAAGATCGCTCGCAGATTCAAATGGATCTACCTCTGGATTGCGGTTGGTGCGGCGATGATGATTTATCTAGCTTTCTTTGCGCCCTACAAATGGCGGATTGACACGGTTATCGTCGTTCTTCCGTTGGTGTGGCAGTTGGTATTCCACGCGCTTCTACCTATCGTCCTCAACCCGTCATTGATGACTTTCCGTTTCTAAGGAGCTTAGATGGGGAGGAACTTTGGAGTTTTGTCTTTTCTTCTAGCATATGGGTTCACTTCATTCATACCCTATCATACCGAATAAATCTAGACCATTTTCGCATATCTCTATCGTACCATCATAAACTTTACAAGTTCTTCTTGTTCTCCAAGACGATGCGGTAAGTGGCCTTACCGTCCTCCATATCCTTGACGGCCTGGTTGACGTTCTCGAGGTCGTACTTCTGGACCCAGGACTTGACGCCGGACTTGGCCGCAAGCTCAAGCATCTCGCGGATGGTCTGGGGAGAACCGATGAGAGATCCGACGATCTTGGCATTGTTCCTGATCAAAGCACCAGGACGGAGGGTAACACCCTCCTCGGGGAGACCGACGACGATAAAGGTACCCCTGAGCTTGAGCAAACTCAAGTAGTCACCGAAGGGCATGTCAGCCTCGGAGACGGTGCAGAGCAAGACATCAAACTCCTTGGTGTGGCCCTTCTGCCAGTTCTCCTCACCGGTGGCAATGAAGTCGGTAACACCCATCTTGCGAGCGTCCTCCTCCTTTCTGCGTGAACGGGAGATAGCAGTAACCTCAGCACCCATAGCCTTGGCAAATAGGATACCAAAGTGACCGAGACCACCGATACCGATGACGCCGACCTTCTTACCGGGACCAACCTCAGCATCCTTCATGGGAGAGTAGACGGTAACACCGGCACACATCATGGGAGCAGCGACCTCGGACTCGAGACCCTCAGGAATGGGGATACAGAAGTGAGAGGGGACACGGGCGTAGTCGGCGTAACCACCGGTAGACTTGGATCCATCGGGGTAAACACCGTTGTAGGTACCGACCATACCCTTCTCACAGTAAGGCTCGGAGTGGGTCTTGCAAGGGGAGCAAGAAAGGCAAGAGCTGGACTGAGCACCGACACCGATGCGGTCTCCACTGTTGTCATATGTTAGCAAATCTTTATCGATATTCGGTATTTCTGTTGGTCCGAGATCGGGGGATCGACTGTGCGAGTACCGCCCCGGTTATCCGGCAATCGACACGAGGGGATCACTTACACCTTGACGTTCTTTACATTCTTACCAACACGGACGGCAATACCAACGATCTCGTGTCCAACGACCTGAGGGTACTTGGTAGGACCCCAACCAGAGCGAAGAGTGTGAATGTCAGAACCGCAGATACCACAGTACTGGATCTTGATGTCGACGTCGTCCTCAGACCAGTTCTTCGGCTCGTACTCCTCATGCTTCAAGTTGCCGATGGAGTTGGAGTCGTGGGCAACCCAGCCCTGGAACTTGTAATCGGTGGAAGCCATTGCTATTTTTTGGTTGGATTGATGGGGGATGGACTGGACGGTGTGGTGTGGTGTTTTCTCCTCACTTCCGGAATTGGGCGCGGTGACGTTGCTTACGAATATAACCGGTAACCGCAGCCGACGGAGCCGATCGTTGAATGGAAGAAGCACCTTCAAATTGTAAGGCTGGCTAAAGAATGATCTCTAGGATCAAAAAATGTAGAAGAAATAGATAAAAAGTTCCCACAAAAATTCAAAAGTAGCGCCGTGGAAGCCGAGAGCGAAATCTAACCCGTTTTGCTCATTCCCCAATGTGTGTGTGTCCCCCCCAGCTGAGCGACCTGGCTCGGCAGATAAAGATATTGTGTGTACGGAAGAACACGCTTAAGCGATACAGAGGTTAACCTCGAAAGAGTCGGGACCGGTGCAAGTGTAGGTCTGGACATCGTCGGGGAGGTAGTAGGCGTACTTGCAGTTATCGGCGTCCTTGCAAACGAGATCGTCGCAGTTACCAGAACCGCCGACGGGCTTCATGGAGGCAGAAGCGATCTCACCATCACCGTCGATGTAAGAGATGTCGTAAGCGTCCATACCGTTCCATCCACCAAGAGAAAGCTCGAACTGAGCGGGCTTCAACCAGGAACCTTTCTCGGCATCGATAGCCTTGAAGACGGTACCCATAGCCGGGGTGGGCATATCGACGGTCTGAGTACCGTTGGACTTGATGGTGAAGGAGTCCTCACCGGCGGTACCGAGGAACTTGACGTCGACGGGGTTGGTGCAGTTGTTGTTGATGGTCATGGTGACGGTGGAGCGCTTCTGAGGAGCGGCCTCGACCAAAGCGAGGCAAAGGGCAACGAGAGCGAAGAAGACGGTGGTGAACTGCATTGTAGTTGTAGTAAAGTGAGTGTTGTTGTGGTGAGTGCCTTGGGTTGGCTAGACTGAGGTCGACTTGAGAAAGTGAGTGTATGGAACGAACCGGTCGTTTGTCTGATCGATTGATGCTGGAACCAAGCCGGGTGGTGGTGCGGTCTTTATACACCCCCACGGGCTTCCTCCTCGAAAAGAACGACCCCATTGTACGGGGCCCGACAGAGCGCAATTTCCTTTTGGTGGTTTCTTCGGTACTGAGCCACGTAATACGAGGGTTAGGGAAGCATGGGGAGAAAAAAGTTGGGCTTCCCCTGCGTGAGATGAAAGTCAGCAATTTCCCGGCGACGGTTTAAGACCTGGGTTGTAATTTCGCGAGGGAGTGGTGGCTGCATAGGCGTGCTCAAGTGGAGATCAGTGCGCTGGACACGCTTCCGTTGAGCATCGATTGCATAAGCGGAGATGACAGGCGCCCCGGGCACTTGGGCTCCTGCAGGCACCGCATTCAACTGCACTCGATCTTGATCGGATCTGATTGATCTCCTGCAGGCAACCGCATGCATTGCACTGCATTGCATCCACGGCCATGCAGCCGGATCTCGAACTGGACTGCATGAAGGGCAAACGCCGGTGTGAGATCAATCTCCACAGACCATCGCCTTTAAGGGACTATGGTCCCTTTGCAATTGATTGAGTGGTCTTTGCCACTGCGTTGCCAGTCGTACGTGTGCAGTGAGGAGGTGCTCCGTGGGCCATTGCTGTGGTGTGACCGGACGACTGGTGCGAGACACGGCGTGAATGCTGTCGTTTGAGCGTCTTGGAAGCTCTGTTTACTCTTCTCGATGATCTGTTTACGCTGCTGTTTTCTTTACTTATGTATACGTGTCACCAGTCACGTGCCTTCGCACACGTGCCCGTAGTGAAGGAATTGTCCATGGTGTTGTTTTGACTTCACTCAGCGGCTGTCGTCAAGAGAACAAACATCGTAAGGTCACTGTCTCGGGAGTCAATTGCCGGTGAATGAAAGGTCGAGGCAAGAATTGGCGAGTTATCGTGTTAGTCGCTGATTACCCGCGCGCGGAAGACGTCACCATTGCACCCGTACTCCGAGTACTTGAACTTATAAGGCCTTTGATCTCGAGCTTTGATCATGAAGATCTCATAGAATGTCTGATCCATACAACCTTCCTAAGCGTACCACCCCTCACTGGGGCTTATACCAGCGTAAAGCCTTCATCGAGGGTACCAAGGGTATCCTCCCCCCCTTCAACACCGATCCGGGCAGGCTCGAGGATCTCGCTCACGAGAAGCTGTCGGCCGGAGGATGGTTCTACGCATCCTCCAACGCCGGTTCATCATTGACCCACCGCGCAAACCGCGAAGCTTTCTACCGCTACAAGATCCTTCCCAGGATGCTCCGTGAGACAAACACTCGCGACACCACTACCGAACTCTTCGGGCACAAGATATCTGCACCGATCATGTTTGCTCCTGTCGGAATTAACAAGATCTACCACCCAACCGGTGAGCTCTCCGTCGCAAAGGTCGCGGGCGAACTTAACCTCCCTTACTGCCTCTCCACCGCCGGCTCCCAATCCATCGAAGACGTGGCCGCAGTCAACGGGAATGGTCCCCGCTTCTACCAACTCTACATGCCCCACGACGACGAACTCACCATCTCCCTCCTCACCCGCGCCCATCAATCCGGATTCGACGTCTGCATGATGACTCTCGACACATGGCAACTCGCCTGGCGCCACGACGATGTCGCAACAGCAAATTACGCATTCTACTACGGCATCGGCGCCGAACTCGGACTCTCTGATCCCATTTTCCAGAAACGGTTGAAGGAATGGGGAATTGACCCAAAGAAGGACCCACAAGCCGCCGGACGGCGTTGGATCGATAACGTGTGGCACGGGAAAGCGCACACCTGGGACCGTATCCCCTGGGTCCGTGACCAATGGCAGAAGATCTCGGGAGGTCGTCCCTTCTTGTTAAAGGGTATTCAGACGGTCGATGACGCCAAAAAGGCCCTCGAATATGGCTGTGACGGAATCGTCGTTTCCAACCACGCCGGCCGCCAAGTCGACGGCGCAATCGGCTCCCTCGACGCCCTCGCCGAAATCTGTAAAGAACTCGGCTCCACGCCCAACTTTACCATCCTCTTCGATTCCGGCGTTCGTTCTGCCTCGGATATCTTCAAAGCCATCGCGTTGGGTGCTAAAGCGGTGATGACTGGACGACTCTGGATTTGGGGGTTGAGTATTCAGGGGGAGTTTGGGGTTAGGCATGTTATGAAGAGCTTGTTGGCCGATTTTGATATTTTGATGAATGTTGCGGGATATCCCACGATTAAGGATATTGATAGGAAGGCGTTGAAGTGGATGCCGTATGGAAGTAGTTATAGTGAGGGGAGTAAGTTGTGATGTGTACAGTATAGATACCCTGCGAATACTATTTGTATGTTGCACGGTACATAGATGGGGATAGCTGAGCTTGCGAGTCTCGATTCGTGCGGTATCGATACTCTCAGTTGCATTCGTGCTTCCCCGCAAATGGCTCGTCGGCGCCGAGACAACCACCAACCCCAAAACCCCCATTGCAAGCATCGTGCCAAGACAACAATTGACCAAAAAAGAATGCTAGCAACTCCGTCCTTCCTATCATCTCTCCGTTCCCGTTTCCCTTCTTCGATCTCCAACGACCGTACCTCATGGTACCTCGTCTCCGCCGTGACCTTCTCCATCTGCAACTACCCCGAAGAAGTCGCCAACCTTTTCCGATTTCTCCTGGATGAAGAAAGTGAGAATGCGAGCCTCGCTGCCAAGAAAATCAGTGAGGGGTTGCTGAAGGCGGGGTTGACGGGTGGATTGCCGAAGGCGATCAATGCGTTGACAGAGTTGGGGAAGGTTGTACCGGCGGAGATGAGGCAGACAACGCCATATCGGTTGCTTGATATCAGCGAAGCTGAAAGACAAACTCGTGGTGAGGAGTACTTCAAGAAGACATATGGCAAGATTTCGGAAAGGGTGTTGGATAACTTGCACAATGCTTATCCAGATTTGGGTATGCCCCAGTGTTCACGGCTTTCTGTGTTATCGCTGACAATTCTACAGCTTATACGGCGGTCAAGCATATCTACTCGCCCGTGCTCTCTTACACAGACGTTATTTCGGCCAAAGAGACGTCGTACGTCCTCATCTCTTCCCTGATTCCGCAGGACGTAAATCCACAATTGAAAGGACATCTCCGTGGTGGCCTCAACCAGGGGGCAACAAGAGAAGAGATCGATGCGGTGAGAAGCATTGCAATGAGTATCTGTGAAGTGTGCGGAGTGAAGTGGAGGGGCGAAGTTGCTAACCTGTGAGTGCCATTATAACGAGAAGTATGTATGGGGACTGATAGGGGACAGACCACCAGCAACGCAGGGAGAAACGGCAAAGTAGATAGCGGTATGTCCTTGGGTATCAACAACTGAGAGAAAACGAACGCCTTGTAATGCCCCTGTCCCATGCTTCCATCACAGATACTTCCGGGCAGCGGCCCTAACCTTCACCTCAAATGCCGGACTTGTAATTGGTGCGTCCACCGTGTAGAATGGGTTCAACAGACACTTGACGTACAAGTCATAAACCTCCTGGAAGAATGCACGAATTGCATCGTCCTGCTTGCTGTCGTGTAGCAGCATAATCTTGATGTTTCCTGCGGTGAGGAAGACAGAGATGTTTGAGTTGTTGAAATGGTCGATGTTCTTCATGTAGCAGGATGATGAGGTCCATTGTACTTCTTCTACGATATCCAATGCTGAATGAACGATGAACTGATTCATATGGCGGATGTCTTCTCGGAACTGCTTGTTGTTAGCTATTGATCAACATACCATTGAAGATTGACTCACCCGAGGAACACCGTCGCCTCCTCCTCTCCAAGAGCCAAACTCCATCTGAAAGATTGGGTTGTCTTTTGTACCGACAATTGCGAGATAATACGACATCGTACTGTAACGTAGACTTCCAGTTCCACTCCTTCCCGAGAACGACAGGCCGCGCTGAGTGGGTGTACGGGGTCACGTGCTCCAGCGTCATACGGACACCGTGTCGATATTGAGCCCAGAGAGAGCTGCTACACCAAGAAAGCAATGACAAGACTGGCCTTGTATGGAGCCGTATGTCAATCCCTTCAAGTTACAGGAGAATGCTAACGGGATCACAGGTATCAACGGCTCTGGCGACAGCTGTCGTCCTCGGCGCTTTCATGTCGAGGCCGAACTTTTACGCCGCAGCTGTCTATCTATCACAATCCAATGCACATCTCATCGTCCTGGCAAACTTTGCGCTGTGTCTAACATTAGCAATCACGCATGGTCTTCAGCTACTGCTGTTCGGCCCTCTACGATTGATTGAGCGTGAACGGTTATACGAGAGAGGATGGTATGCACTGACAGAGACATGTTTGGCGATGACAGTTTTCAGGGAGGAGTTTGACGTGAGGTTTATCGTTTGCTTTGTGTGTCTGTTGATTGCCAAGGCTGGGATTTGGTTGTGTGAGGATCGCGTAGACTATGTGAGTTCGCTGAACAGTCGCTGCGCAAGGTCGTTTTGCTGACTACGCAGCACAGATGGAACAGATGCCATACGGCTCTCTGCCATGGTACTTTCATGCGCGGATGGGCGCCGCCCTTTCACTCCTTCTCACAACGTCAGTGACCTTCGTTCACCACGCCTTCGGGTCGACGCTCGTGCACGGACCTAACATGATGATCATGTTCGCATTTGAGTTCGGTATCGTCACCGGACAAGCCGCTGTCAATGTGGCGAAGTATACCCTCAATATCCTCGACCTTCGACGAAGTGATGCGGATGAAGAACCCTGGGAAGCCAAGTCCACCTACGTGTTCTACCTGGAGCTAGCGTTGGGTATGCTATATGTTGAAACATTTGGACGTTAGAAGCTAACATGACATGCAGACCTTTACAAACTCCTCCTTTACCTCGCCTTCTTCCTTCTCATCGTGCATTTCTACGGTTTACCCCTCCACATCCTCCGCGATCTCTACCTCACCGTACGCTCGTTCGTCACCCGCGTCCGCGACTTTCTTCGTTACCGTCGCGCGACCCGCGACATGAACGAACGCTATCCCGATGCAACACCTGCCGAACTCGAGGCGACTGGTGACGCAATTTGCATGATTTGTCGAGAGGAGATGTTATTGCGCAGGGAAGGTGGCGACCCCGTGAGGGATAGGGAAAGGGCAAAGAAGTTACCTTGTGGTCATATTTTGCATCTTGGATGTTTGAGGAGCTGGTTGGAGAGGCAGCAGAGTTGCCCGACGTGCAGGAGACCTGTATTTCCACAGAATGAGCCACGGCCCAATGCCGCACGACCACCACTTGGTGGTCAAGGAGGCGCGAATGCCTTCTTCGCGGGTGCTGGGAATGTGTTTGCCGGTGGCTTCGCGGGTGGTGCAAACTTTGTGCCACCTCCTGCCGCTGGGGCACCGCAGGCGAACGGACCTGCCGGTCCCGCAGCACAGCCGAACGGGGTTGCTTATCAGCTTCCTCCAGGATTGCATTTACCACCTGGATGGACGGTGCTGCCACTTGGCGGAGAGCTTAGGCATGCCGTTCTGGGTGGGCATGGCGTGCCTCTTCCGACACCGACGCAGCCGGCTGATGGAGGAGCTGCGAACCCACACGAGCCGCCGGTGCTCATCCCACTTAACACCCCTGCTGCACCTGGTCGGGCAGCGTCGTCGCCACAACCCGGCCCTGCCGTACCCACTGCATCCCAGTCCGATGGATTATCACGGCCATCCCCAGGTGTGTCACGACATCATTCGACGTCAGCCACTGAGCCTCCGACTACAAATACTCCTCTAATGTCGTGGTTACGCGACGAGATCATGAGCTTGCGAATCGAGGTTCAGCATACGACACAGAGACTGGCCAGCGCCGAGTCCAGATTAATAGCGATAGGTTCCGCACTTGAGAACGCTATCCGCACCGATGATGGCGCCTTCGTTCCGCCTGCTTCACCTTCACCAGCTCTTTCCGTACCCCGCAGTCCTGCCCTTCTGCCGACACTAGGTTCGTTCGCGCGAAGACGTAGTACGGCAGAGATCGCAGCAGACGTGAGGGAGAAGCTACAACCCATATTGAAGGAAAAGATGGAGAAGGTGCATGCTACGATGATGGAACAGCGGAGAAGGAGCGTCACAGCACCTATTGGTTTCGAGGAACCAGTATTCGAAGAAGACGAGGACGAGAAGCCGAAAGAGTCTGTAGCGGAGGCGGTAGGAAGCTCATCACAACCGAGGAGTTCTTACGTTGGGGAGTTGCGGGAGGAAGAATGCGCCGTATTTGAGGAATTTGGAAGTGTTGCAGCGAGCTCGCCTACACGAGAGACGAGTTTGGCGCGAGATGACCACTCAACGTCAACTCCGTCCCGAGCATCAAGTATTCGGAGTACGATAGGGAGGAGTGTCAGATCGAGACCGAGCAGCAACGCAAGCGCCAGCATGTTGCAATTGACCCCTGGGAAGGGCAGAGCTGTTGAGCCAAGTTTGACATTGTCGAGAGTGGAGGATACCCCGGATGACGTGGAAGGAACACCAAGTGCAGGGGATAAGGGAAAAGGAACAGCAGATCCATTGCCATCGGAGTAAAAATGTCATATATTGCAAGCATTCTAGCTACTCACAGGCACAGCAAGGATTTATCACAGTCTCTAAAGCCAATCGAGTCAGCTTTCATTCCTTTGAATTCAAATTCACTCAATGATCCAGGTGCGACAGCACAGACGAGACAGAAGTATGTTCAGGTTATTAACCTTTATGCGTCAATGTCACAATTGGACGTACGACGGCACTTCCTATATAAAATCGGTTTGATATCTCATCTTGGTAACCTTCTGTCTCGTCTGTCACCGCCAGTGCAAGCACGCGACGACGGTTTCGCTGAATCTCTTGAGGAGATAGGTCGAACTTACGTTGAGGAAATGGAAACTGGCTGCAATTGCGATTGTCGTCGTCGTCGTTGATAGTGTAGTGGTGTAGTTCTGTGGACTTTATAGGTGCGAAAAAGTTTGGGTCGTGAGGGGACGACCAGGTGACCGAGAACAGACCTTTTGCTTTTTTATACAGTACTGATGAGAAAATTTCTAAAAATACATTCCTACAGGGAGATGTATGCCGATCAGCCTTCAAACCTGATCTTACCAACCCGATATCTCCCATTGGCCGTCTCCGCAGTGGGCGTCTCTAAAAGGTTGCCTGCAGTTGGACATCACCACCACATACTCCATAGTCTCCAACAAGATGATCGCACGAACCGGACTGAGATCTTTGGCAAGACGCATGTGATTCGGATCGTTTCTGCTTTGAATATACGCTGACTTTGAAACTACAGAAGCCCATGCTGCCGAACTTCGCACTCTTGCCACCGCTGCGCAGACCCCCGTTCCCGCCACCCGCCGTGAGGTTCCTCTCGGCTCCCAGTCCAAGCCCTCCTCTGCTGTCGACCACGTCCTTACCAGCGTCGATGCTGTCGTCAATTGGGCTCGTCAGGGTTCTATCTGGCCCATGACTTTCGGTCTCGCATGCTGTGCCGTTGAAATGATGCACTGTTCCGCACCAAGATACGACCAGGATCGTCTCGGTATCATTTTCCGTGCTTCTCCGCGTCAGTCCGATGTTATGATCGTTGCCGGTACCTTGACCAACAAGATGGCTCCTGCATTGCGTCAGGTGTACGATCAGATGCCCGACCCGAAGTGGGTCATTTCTATGGGTTCTTGTGCGAACGGTGGTGGATACTACCACTACTCGTACTCTGTCGTTCGTGGATGTGATCGTATTGTGCCTGTGGATATCTACGTTCCTGGATGCCCACCAACGGCCGATGCGTTGTTGTACGGCATCTTCATGCTTCAGAAGAAGATGAAGAACACCAGGATCACCAGGCACTGGCAGAGAACTTAAGCTGTGGTGTCTTGGCATCTGGAGGGAGATTATTGGACGCAGATGAAAGATATTAAAGAGAAAGGTTTTCCGGAGCAAGGTCTCAGGATTCGTCGTTCGTTTTCGGGTTTGTTTTTACGGTGTAATTCCCATTGTTTTTGTCAGCTGTCACTATCCTAGAATTGGATTGCATTTTTATATCATCGCATTTTGCAGACATTGACTTCATTGTCATCTCATTGCTCTATGTAATCGCAGGTTCCCGTCGTCAAACTCGGTCCGATGCGTGTGACGTAGGCGCAGATGCGAGCTCGCACGGTGAACGTATACGCAGAACACCCTGGACCAACGACGCATTCAGCAATGGGCGTCATTCCTCTTCGGACGTCGAGATCGACTGCTGCATCGACGAAGAAGCGTCGTGAGCGATTGGCGTTGATCAATGACTTCCGTGCGACCTACCAGCTCTCCGTCATCGACCTCATGGGCGCCGAAGCAATCACGGCACGGTCCGTGAAGGAACTTGCAGAGAGCGACTACGATGATGAGACAATCATGAAGGCTTTTGTTGTGAGAGCCATCGAAGCGCAGGAGCACACAAATTGTCTCACGGAAGTCCTGTTCCACCGCGCATTGATCCGCGCAAAGAAGTCCGAGAAGAGCGGCATGAAGGGTGGTCTGTCTGGCGTACCTGTAACATTCAAAGACACTTTTGACATTGCTACGGTCGATAGTAGTATCGGTTTCTCGGCATGGTGCGATCAGCCCGCCGAAGTCGACGCGGATCTCGTGAGGATCGTGGAGGAGGGGCTAGGAGGCATCTGCTTCGCAAAGACAAACGTACCACAAGTATGTCTTCCAATCTAATGGTGTCGTGTCAATGGGTTTCAGTCGCTTACATTGAACGAGGGTCTGTTGGCATTCGAATGCGGCAATCCCGTGTTCGGCAATACGACGAACCCCTTTTCCTCGAACCACACATCGGGCGGAAGTTCCGGTGGAGCGGCTGCTTTGTTGGCTATGAATGGATGTGCTGTCGCTTTCGGATCGGTAATGAAAGACCTTATATGCGATAGCAGAGTGCAGAGTCTAATCTTGTTCCACGGGTAGGATATGGGAGGATCACTGCGGATTCCAACGCACTACTGTGGTATTTACGCTCTCAAACCTAGCCAGAATAGGTTTTCGTTTGATGGAAATAGAGGTAAGTCTGACGGGAAGGTACTGTCGAAGTCCCGTTAAATCAGCACCCTGTGCACAGGTGTCGACAGCGGCTTTGAAGCTGTTCCGGTGGTTGTGGGACCTATGACACGGTCAATCCAAGACCTGAGATACGTATCACAGCAAGTCCTTGATGCATGTTGGGAGCATCCGGACTTGATTCATGGACGATCGCCACTGCCGATACCGTGGAGAGGGGAGGAGGTCGACAAGGTCCAGAAAATGAAGTTGAGGATTGGCTATTATCTGGAAGGTGAAGTCATTTATAGGACATGAGATATATTTGCTGACTTCAAGCGCCAGACGGATGGTGCAAAACGAGCCCCGCTTGTGCAAGAGCGGTACAGGAATGTGTCAAATCCTTGACACAAGCCGGTCATGATGTAGTTAAGATCGCCCCACCACAAGGTCTCGACCTGAGCACTGCTGAAGATATGATACTGACCAGCAGAAATAGCCGAACGAGCTGCTAAAATCTTTATCGCGCTTTCGACTGCGGACGGGTATGACAGTATTCGTGAATTACTGCGTGAAGGATGCGATCCCCGTGAACCCCCCATGTTCCTGTAAGCTTGCATGCCCCTTATCGCAATGTTTGGCTAACAGCTTCTAGACCGTTACTCACGCCGCAACTGCCTCTCTGGCTGAGATGGATTGTGGTCATCATTATTTATCTGTTAGGGGACGCAACATTCGCACGTTGCCTGCTAATAGCAAAGAGGAAGAGTGCTCGGGATTTCATGCACTGGAGCAAGGAACGACAGGAGTACGAAAAGCTCTGGCAGCAGTCTGTATGGCTACAGAAGGACCTGGATGGCATCATTTGTCCTGTTGTAAGTGGTTGTGATTGTGTCCATTCTCATGATCCATCTGACTTTGACGATCAGAATCCCTTACCAGCTTTGCCACATGGGGCAACTCGTGAATTAAATTTGATAGCATTTGCGACCTTTTTATACAACATCCTCGACTATGCTGTCGGTGTTATTCCAGTCACGACTGTGGATCGTGAGAAGGACGCCATGGACCCTGAACTGCGCTGGAATCCTATTGGCAACCGGAACTTTAAGATGCTGGAATGGAAGTGCTATGGAGGCCGTAATCCTGTATATGATGCGAACACTATGCATGGACTTCCAGTGGGTGTGCAGATTGTAGGGAAGAGGTGGGAGGAGGAGAAGGTTATTGGCTTGATGCAAGTAGTTGAGGAGTCTTTGAGGAGGTGTAGGACCGACGGTGACTCGAGGTGATAGGTTCATTCCCCCGAATATCTTTTAAGCAAATTCACATGACTCCTTGAATAATTAAGCGCCCTTGATTGGTTCGCATTTAAGGTTGGTTTGCGTCTGGAAGCTTTTGGCGACGACCGTGATTGTCGGTCTTGGCGGCTGTTCACCTGATGTAAGCTTGTTTCGAAACGGCTGGGTCACAGAGCGATTTAAATCGATCATGGCTCGCTGTCAACTGCCTCTTGGTTCAGTATACTGTAATACAAACAAGTGCAATGTCCGAGTTCGCGGCTGAGACCGTGAAGTTGCCGATCATCCAGGATCCAGACGAGGGAAACTATGTCCATCCGCCTAGGAAAACGCGTCCGGCAAACACGGCTAGGAACAACCTCAATTTGAAGCTCTTCACTGATGCCTTCTCGCTTCAATTCTGGATCGGCCTAGGGTGTTTCCTCACGATTCTTATGCCTGGGACTTACCGCGTCGTTCCGTTCATCGCCCTTTGGGCGCCTCTCGCTTTCAAGATGCTTGCTGTGAGGACAGGACTCATCAGCAATCCGCATGTTGCGGGGATCCAGCCCAAGCGGACGGCAGCCCATCCCGAGGGAGACATGTCAGTGATGATCTTTGGGGCTCGAGCAAATGGGTGGTTGGGCGCCTTAGACCCGGACTTCCAATGGGCCGGACAAATTCTCGACGAGGTATGTACCATGACGTTATCTAGAGTGCAAAGAACTTATGCTTACTGGCAACATCTATGAAGTCTCTGAAAGTCCTCGACAACGACCCTAACAGCGGTTTGATAGGGTATGAGTGTTATCTTACCACAGAGCGTGCGAGCAACAACTGGATTATGGTTCATACCTACTTCCGAACAGCCGAAGATGCATACCGCTTTGCTCGGACGCTCAGACCCGTAGGGGGTACTCCAGGCTCGCCTTTGGCGCACCGCAAGGTATGTCAAACTTACTGCGAATCCCACTCCTCACTCCTCTTACTTCCGTATAGGTAATCGGAAATTACTGGAGGCGTAAGAACAGTGCTTGCTTGGAGTTATTTCACGAACTTTACGAAATCAAGGATGGTGCTGCTCACAGTGTCTACTACAACAGTTCTGGCTGGGGTCTGTCTAACTTGTGGTACAAAGAACCTTGTGACGCCGAGGGATCCGGAGAAGCCACGTACAAGAACTATTTCATTCGTGGGCATGGAAGCAAGCGTCGTAGTGGGATCAAGTCCATCAACGAAACACTTTAGTTCTGCAGTTGGTTCAAGGAATTTCTTTTCGCATGAATAGTAGTTGCGTTAGTTTGCTTGGTTGCTACACAATTTTGAATAAGATATCTGATCGTGACACATTTCGATTTATAGACCGGGCCGGTCATCCGTCCTATGCTTATTAGCATATCCAAACTATCTGTAGTCTCCGAATCGACCGTCGCTGGCATTCCCACGGCGTCAGCTGCAGGCCATACCTGAATACCCACGCAAGTGGACGTGCCTAATGGTCAAGTCGGCACCGTTATAGGGTTATCCGCGTGAATGACTGAGATTTCGATATCTTCATCCTCTATTGATGTTGTATATCCAAGGTTTAGGTTTTAAAGATGCAAGATACAAGGAACCAGCCTGGTGAAACACACCTTTCCCACCCACATGGTCAAAAGCACGCCCATAACAATGATCGACCACAGCACCGCGACGCTCCGTTTGGGCTTCCATGCTTCTTCCATCTTGATTTTCTTCAGTTCCTCTTCTCCATCACCCTTTCCAGCCTCGGTCATCTTCCCAAATTGCGGCACATGCACGAAATCAAATGCGGTAGGCTGTCCCAAACCAATGGTCTGATCCTCCACGATAACCTTCCACAATATCCTTCGAAGAATCGCTACCTTTTGCATATCCCATGAAGGGACTGATCTGTTTGTATAGATCCAGAGTTTGACGACAATGAACTGCACGAATGATAAAGCCCTGTACCATAAGCCAATCTTGTCCGACGTCACACCGAGCTGATCACTCAGTGTTGGTCCATTGAGCCAACGGACCTGAGCATAGGTAAACTGCGCACTGGTATATGCCGGCGGACGATCCCTCAAGGCTTCGACGCAATTATTGACCAATAGAGGAGATAGCTCCGGATGAGGATTGATCTCATATGCGTAGATGGACTGCATCCAAGCCACCGAGCTCGACGCGGTCTTGAACGGATCGGTTGGACAGCCGATGTAGAATGCGATCAACCTCCACAGCGCAAAGTAATCTTCGATCTCTTGTGGCCGGAGGTAAAGAAACATCCGAGGAAATGACAAGTGTGTGATTGAAGACGAGAAGGAGATGATGGTCGCTATTGAGTCAGCATCGTTAATAGGAATACCGCATTTGTCAATATCATAGTACGATGGATTTGATCGTGCCAGGGTCGTGATCTTGTTCCGCACCCGAGCATGGAGCAACCGTACACGCAGCGTAGACAACCAGCCTTCGCCTGTCAGAGGTTTCAATGCATCCGGATCGCGCGTACACTGCAGAATATGCTGTGTCGTTTCGAACAGTCTTTTTCGAGCAGTCTTCACCGAAAACCCTCCGGTTCGTGCAAGCACCTCCGTGATCCGCCCGGCACCAAACCCACCCAACAGACTCTGATGGAGCAGCGCCGTTAAGAAAGCGCCCGCGTATCGGTAGAAAACATCTTGCCCGCGACGGATCTGCTCCCAGTCAACCCACTCGGGCACCTGCATGGCCTTCTTGAATAAAGCAGTGTCTCGGCCACCGCCACCCTCGTCAAGCAGTTTCTCCAAGGTCGTGTAGCCGGCTGCTAAAGCTTCATCGGCAGCAGCATCGCAAGACCATCGCAGCTTCTCTAAATCCTCGGATCGAACATGTTCTTCGGTCCACGGGAAGTTGATGTCCCACGATCGAACCGTGACACCTGGCCTTACGCTCTTCGGTGTTGGTTTGCCTGGGGTGATGTCGATCACGTCGGTATCGCGGAATCCAAGCATGTAGAACTTAGCTGTGTACAAATCTGCTACTCCCCCTTGGTGGTTGTTGAAATTTGTGGCAACAAGTCATGGTGTAGAGCTTGCTGAAATGTACGAGAATGCCGGGTGATATTGGGGCTGCGTCGACGTACACAGACGAGCAGCCGATCCCCGATCCATATTACAAGTTGCGCGTTGAAACCTTTCTACATGAGTCTGATCATGCTTGTTTTATTTTTCTTTCGAAGTGACGAAGATCTCATAGATCGGTCAACACCGTAGCCAGAACTCGTCCGTCCTCACTCGTTCCCAGGATCAGTACCGAACCCTCCCCTACGATGACCGCACCCAAAGGCTCCATACCTAACCTAACAACACTCTGTTTTCCGTTCTCATCACCACGCTTACTGCCCCAATAGACGTAAGCATTCTTGCCACCCGCTGCACCACTCTCGAGAACCACTGCCCACCTCCCAGTCGGCTCGACCTTGACGTATTTCCTCGATCGTTTAGAAGCGGCAACAAAAGCCAGCGCAGAGTATGAAGCTTCATGCGACATGCCCTCGGCGATGATTTTGTAAACCAGAGCATCTACGTCACGCTTTGCAACGAAGTGCGCCCTCTGCTTGGGATTTGCGAACTGAGAGCCAACGAGTTCGACCCCAGCCACCTCAATAGCAATTCTTCCGTCTTGAACAAGCTGCAGGTATGTGTAGTTGTTCACATCCACACTGTCATCTCTCTCCTCCCGCATACGTGCTTCAGGTAACCCTACGCCGGGATTGTCCTCAGTCAGCGTTTGTGTGTATTTCTCCAGCTTCTCCAACATCGCCGCCCGCTCACTGGGATCCACGTATTCCTCCGCACCGTCGTCTTCCATGAACATATGAGGCCATCGCGTATTAGCGTCTTTCTTCTCGAAATAAATATCGAGGATCTTGATATTGCTCGACTTGTCGGAGTACGAGGACAGAGTCCATGTGCTGTCTTCAACATCAATCGGACCCCACAGGTTCAGCTCCTGGTCCGAATTGAAGGGTTTGAAGATGTCTGCAATGGTCACTTGCAAAGTCTTCGCAGAGTAGTGCACTTTGATGGCGGTCTTTGAAGTTTTCTCAGGCACTGGGATTGAGATGGTAAGATCTGTGCCCGTTTGCGTCCATGTGTACTTCGGCCTAGGCTTTTCTTGATGCTGGTCTTGCTCAAGCGCCACCTCCTCTGATGCTTCTACAACACCGTACCTCTCCGAGCCAGATACAACAAAGACATTTGGTGAGTCCCTGTCAAATGCCGCATATACTGGAATCTCCCGCCCTTCAAGCGTTGATAAGACATCGATCTTGAAACCTGACGTTGCCAATCTTGCATGTTCGACCCGGTAACATCTCTGGACTGAACCCTGCTTGTTTTCACCTATTACCTCCTCTCCCGATGGACGGCAGACCAGGATCTGGATAGAGTCATCCTGAGCCATGAACGCATCAAGCAGCAATACGGGTTCCTTTTCGTTGCTGTATGGAAGTTGAGCAAAGATCTCAGCTCGAGCGTTTTCTTCTGACAGACGTAGGCAGTAGAACAGCCCAGCGCCGTCGGATACCAACAGTAAGTCTTGCCGTACTGCATTTACAGTCGGGTAGTAAGGATATAGATCGGTTTTGTCCAAACTCTTTAGACTCCCGGGATTTGGTAGAGGAATCCGTGCCACGACCGACGACGAGGTTTTTCGATTGTCCTAGGTGAGACTTAGGCAAGTCCTCTGTGAAAAAGTGCTGTAACATACGCTATTCCAAGCGACCCTCACAACTTCTCCCTCAGCTGCCACATACCAAGCACTCCCTTTCTCCCACCCCGGCGTCAAGAACTCCCATTGCGTCCGAACTCGTACCTCGCTGTATGGCACTCGTGCACCAACAGGTAACGTCGGTCGATATGGCGGAAGCTCGAGTTCTTGCGTGATCAGGTTGTCACGATCATTGAACGATGCAAACTTGTACCCGTTGAAGTGAGGGTTGAGAAGCTCCTTCTTCGCGAAGAGCTGAACCTGTTTTGGCTGGGCTGCTAGACCTGGCATGATTTCAAGTCAAACAAATGCTGACACTAACTCGACAGAACTCTCGGGGTAGAGCTGTTGTTGCTTTTTCTGGTACGCTGACGTCGAGAAAGTCTACGTTACTTCCAAATTCGGTGGATAGCGTGGGACCAAGACCTGGTTGCGTAGAGCAAACGGGAGTAGAAGAGACACATTTAATGTTGAGAAAGTGTGATGTATGACATAGAGTCCGTTGTATTATGTGCTATTCGCGAGACGGACAAACCCTGAGCAGAACTCCCTCAACCAAATATGCACCCCAAGCCTTTTCAAAGTGATAATGCGCCAATCTACCTTTTCCCGAAGCCAGAAACACCTCATGCAGTGAGCTGTCTGCTGAAAATCCACTCCTGATCGGGCCCTTGCAACCCTCTCGACCTCACACACCCATAATGCGTTCCACTAGCTGTCGTCCGGCCCTTCCTCAGAACGTGTCGATGATCAGGTAAATCAACTTTTCTTCTCTTGTCAGGAACATGTGAACCGAGCAAGCGTCTGACAAAGTTGATCATCTCGAACGCTCGACATTCGTAACGCGGAGAGGAGGATGGAGGCGTTCTCGATGTATCCTTCGCACGCTTGGAACCACTGACTTGCTGTCCAGCCCGCTGGAGGGAAGGACACATCTCCGTGATTCCGACTTCATAATCCGCGTCATTCTTCTGTAGTGAAGAATGTTCGACCTGTTCTGTAAGTGTACTCTCGGTGGCCGAAGCTGCCCCAGAGACCAACTGATCCACCATACGACACGCGTCAACATCGTGGTTGATGTCGATAGTGGTGAATACTTCCATATTCTTCGCATCGAAAACCATCTCCTCGATACAAATCGCACTCGGCGCAACACCTTCCACAATAACATCCTTTTCGAACCAAGGCGATACTGGGGGTGTCAATGGGAGAACCACTCTGATCGCAGCTTGCTGAAGCTCAACGCTCAGTGGTGCGGGCAAGGTCTCCGGGACATAGACCTCCTCGCATTCCTCTTCATCCCAGTAGCAGCCCTCCACAAGCGCCGGTAACATAACATCCCTCCAGTCAACAAACTCCTTCCTACTCAAGCTCACATGATAATCCAAGACACCGAGCGCCCAGTGTAAAAGGGTGTCGAAGTCCTTACGGTCGAACCTTAGCCAATTGCACCAAATCTTGGGCGTAACAGGAAAGTCTGACATAGCAGCGATTCCGAGAAACAAACATACTCCGGCGTAGTGACTCCAGAAGTGCCGGTCGGGGACACCTTCCGGCCTTTCATTCAAACCAAGCTCGTACATGAACCTCAAGGCGGAGAAGAGGACGGTAGCGTCGACATATGTGCATTCATAACCCCTCTTGTCAAAGGACTTCATGTCTTCGAGACACTCGCCAATTTGAGTGAGCCAATTCTCGAACCATTCCTCGAATTGGACCGGCACAGGGAATTCCGTAAGACGGAGGACTTCAACGGCGATACCGGCGAAGTCGTCAATAGCCAATTCAACGTGACGTGCGCAGGCAGACATGGTTTGAACTTTGTAGGGGGTCGTCGAGCTGATATGCTTCGAGGGAAAAGGCGAAGCAAGAGTGATCTCATCAGGGTCCGAGAGCGTGTGGGACATGATGTGGTCAGCGAGGATTGTAGTAATGTGCATCGTCAAGACTTGTAGTCGGGATCAGATGTGTATTGGGGTTCATCATAGCAAGCCGATGGGATGGGAAGTCCGTCTGTCTTTATAATGCTGAACGGCATCACACGGCCTCTGAGGAAGCTCGCCTCCTTGGCGTACGCGTCATACTCGGTCGTCGGGGAATGAATCGAGGGTCCTCGCCTCGGTTACGGCGGCCGCGGGATCGTTAAGGAAGGACGTTCCCTGCTGAGCAAGGTGACACCAATTGAGACTGCTCGGGCAACATTTTGATTGGGCGGCGTTGGGGACGGCCCGGCCCGGCCGCGGCTGCGGTCGGCCCGATCTGCAGCGCAGCAGTTCCACGGCAGCGAAATGCATCCGATTTGTAGGAGAAATTAAGGTTATGTTATACAGCGAGCAGGCGCAGCAGCTGCTCTTAGCTACAGGTGACACCATCATGAGATTCAACTTTCGCCACGATTTGGTGCTACGGGGATTGAACTCATGATCGCCAAGCCGGCGCCGTACGTATGTGGGAGCAAGATGGGGTACTGAGTGGAGCGGACCATTGGAGACATGGGAAGCGGCAATCCGAAAGACAATGTATGTGCAACGTTGAAGCTATTCCCGAGGACCAGCATCCGGTCTGCTTCTTCGCTTTACCGAGGTTTGTGGCCGCGATACCGTTGCAAAGCCGCACAAAGGCGCGCTCTCAAACATGCGAGTTTCCAGTAACACTATGTGACAACGGGATATGAGCACGTCAACTGCGGACTTCATCTATACCTGAGTATGGCACGGGGTTAAGGGCCGGCGCATGCGGGAATCCGATATTGTCGCTCATGGTGACACCGCACGTGCACCAGCTTGTGACAGATGTTCACTCATGAAGAGAGATTGCA
Source organism: Saitoella complicata NRRL Y-17804 (assembly GCF_001661265.1). Lineage (NCBI taxonomy): Eukaryota > Fungi > Ascomycota > Saitoellomycetes > Saitoellales > Saitoellaceae > Saitoella > Saitoella complicata. The sequence continues at coordinate 258,680 of NW_017567015.1, read as the reverse complement.
AGAGTCACAGACTGCTTTGACCCAGCTGACAAATGCGTTGTTCCACAATGGCCATTGCTGTTGCGGTCCTTGTTTGCTGTCTGATGAACTTCGTCACTTACATAGACAGTTTCGCGCTCGGGCTTCACACCAGCAGCAGTATGCGGTCACACGCTACCATGTACACACACAACTGAATGCCGCAAGAGGAAGCTGCACGTAGGAGACCTTCGACGGCCAACGATCGCGACGTCCAAGACCAGTTGTTCCAGCATTTCGTCATCCCTTCTTCTCTCTTTGCTTTTTCTTTCTTTCGTTATCTACTGCTCTCCGTCCGCACGCCTGACTGTCTGGCACCGTCAACCCGAAGCCCTCGACATTTCAGGGATCGCATATATTTACACCGTGCATCACTCCGACTACTTCCTGCTCGTTCCTTGACATGACGCCCAAAGAAATGCTTGTACGTGGTTTCCAGGAGCTGTGCCGTCAGCTTGCTGATGATGCGCAGTTCATGTTACCACAACCCCTTTTCGGGGAGGAGGACACGGAAGTGCAACAGCTTCCTCAAATGTGGTTCTGTTTCTATCAGGCGATCAGTGGGATGTATGCGCCAGTGTCGGGCAAAGCGTCGGAGAAACACGTGCAGTTCTACCTTTCGGTACGTTCACCATCAGCACGCTAATCTATGAGGATGTATGCTAACTATAACCTTCGCGTAGGTACTGAACCTCTTCCTACACGTAGACTCGCATCGCTGGGCGAAGGCCGCAGCAGGTTTGGACTTCATCGTAAGCATCAACTCACCACTCCTCGCCCAGTTCTTGCATGTCTTCGAAGTTCTGGGAGTTGGTACAGAAGAGTGGCTCTACTCGCTGTACATCGTTTTCAAGATCCGGAAGAACAAAGAAGCGCCTCTGAAAGATGCTCTGAATTTTGAGTTCGTGCTCGCCGCTCTGTTCGTGGGAAGTCAGCGTACGTATCCAAACTCCCAAAATATGGAGCTGAGCTAACCGCCTAGACAGAAGCGAAAGCCTATGACCGGGTTGCGACGAAAGTGAGTGAAACAGAGATGTCCGAAGAGTTATCTTATTGGGCTGAAGAGTTTGAATGTCCACGCATCTGCCAGCTCGCAGGAGTCCTCCAAGAGCAGTGGGAGGATTCCTGCAAAGAGATGACCGAGGTTGCGCTGGAGAAAGATAGCACTCTAACAGGCGCGGAGATCTTTGCCAAAGACTGGTGCAAATTCTCCGATCACGCGATGGAGTGGGTCTGCGATGCCTTTGCTCCGAAGGTTGACAAGTCCCGCCCGCTCACACCTGTGTGGAGAGACCGAGAAGAACTGCGAATGTGTCACTTGAACAACCTCAAGAACCAGCCTAATCCTTTTGCAATTCAACCAGACCTGCACTGGAATTCAGACCTGTTTGCCAGACGATTTTGTCGATTGGCGTATGGCACGTCCATGCTCGAGAGTCCCCCGCCAGAAATCTTGGAAGTAGCATATAACTTCCACGCAGGATTCCACGAGTGTGATGGTATCTCAGATGAGACCATCACCCTAGCTCTCCTGTACGCTTATAAGTTTGCCTGTTCAGGGGATTTGAAGGACGAGTCGATTTCAGGTCATATCGCCATGGCCGTATGTCTCTATTTCGCAAGTACTTTACAATACGACATTGACTACACGCCAAAAACGTTTGCGGATGTGGCAAGGATTAAAGTCCCCGGATTCGTTAAAGTTAAGGAACGGCTCGTCAAAGTGACTAAGGGTGACATTCACGTTACTTGCGAGGAATGGACGGCTTGGCAAGGTGAGGGGATTGAAGAAGCGTTGACCAATCCCAAGCAGACACGTAGTAAGGAGGGTGCTGCCCAGGCCGAAGAAGAACTAGACCTCTTCCTCCAGGATGTGGATTCCGGCACTGAGGCTGACGTTGACACTATTGAGGACGACAGAGATGATGAGGAGGAAACTGGTGAGAGCATTGAGAGCGGACATCCGGAAGAAAGCTCCGTTCCGTTTACACCCCTCTTCTCGAACTTCCCGCAAGATTCGACCCTGTCTCCGGCTACAACCGCCGTTCCCGAAATCATTGTCAACGGCCCTGAGCTCAGCCAAGGCGGGTCGACAGTGGAAAGTCCTGTCAATGTGCAGACTTCTGGGAGACCTGATCTTGTGCCGTCACCCACTGAAGGCTGCTTCAAGTTTGAGGAGAAGAAGGCCGCTGATGAGAACTGCATCTCTACTCCCAAACGCCCAGCACTGACCTCCATTCTGGCCGTGCGAGGCGATCATCTAAGCGATTCCCTGACGTGCACCGTTTCGGTTCAAGAGGTGGCCGGAAAGTTTGGCGGATCCATCTTCAGAAGGCACAACAGTGTTCAGTTCCGACGTGCTTCGTTCGAAAGTCCGGTACATCTGCGGGCTGGACACCAAAAGGCGGCGAGTTACAGCTGTCCGGACTTCTCGGCGCACGACAAACGGTCGAAAGGCTTCAGAGTTGGGAGACTGAAGGTTTCGCAGCTGTTCAGCTTCTTCGAGCCCCGCCGTTAGATAATTTGGATAATGTCAGGGAGTATATGCTTAGAGGTGGTGCATTCATGGACAAAAGGGACATTCATAGAGTTGGGTAGAGTTGTTTAGTAAATTAGTCCGCACGTGTACGCCGCCATAGAGTAAGTATTCAAATGCTATCCTGATAACTAAATCCGTTCTTGATTCCCCCGTTATATCCCAACATGATCCAAAAACCCTTACCTTCTCCTGACCCGCCTCGTTGACCGCTCAGGGGCGTAATCGCTCGGCTGTCTAGCCCCCATATCATCAGCCTTCCGCTTTCTCCGACTGTTCGGACTCAACGCGAGAAGCTCCTTCTGTTCCTCCCATTTCCTCTCCGCCTCCTCGAACTCCTTGATATCAATATCCAATTTAGTTATATCCTCCTCATCCATCTCAGAAAGCGGCGACATCTCCCTGAACATGTCCCCAGGCCACTGTTCTTCTTCCGCAATGGACATACCCACTGGAGCAAACTTGCTCAAGTCCGGAACCATGCCAGTTTCGGGTTGGAGGTCCAAACAAGCTTCTTTTTGTTTCGCCTCTGCAATCAATGGCTTCACTGTCCGCTTTATTCGCTGAGCAGTTGCGTAGTATGTTGTCTTCTTGGCGTTGTACAACATAGCATTGTCATACACCTTATTGAGAGCTTCCTCAAAGTCCGAGACAGTGAGGTATTGGCCCTTCAAAAGACGCTCACGGACCATGCTCGTGGCGATCGGTTCCTTCACAACGGTATAATAATCCGGTGCATCACCCTCATCAACCAAATTCCCAAACATATCCTCCCGATCAAGCGTCTCAGCCCGATCAATCACCGACACTACAAGCGGCACAGTAGGGAAATATGCAAGCTGCATAAACTCCCGCCCCATCTCCGTACACTCCAACTTGATCCCCTCCCTCTCATTCACTTTTCCGATGATGGTGATAAGTGTCTCCAGCTCCTTATGCAGCGCCATCGCGAAATCGAGTTTCTTCGTCTGCTGCTCCTCTGACAGCTTCTTCGAGCTTGTCGCGTTATCCATCTGGATTTGTAATCGCTTCAACAGGTTTGCACCCTTCTTCGACTCGCGCTTCAGTGACCAATATTTGCACATCTCAGCAACGAACGACGTCTTCTTCCGGATAGTGAACTTTTGCATGTACGCCAGCACCTGATTGAACACGTACTGAGGAATGATGGGTGCATTGACCGTGAACGGCTTCGTGACTCGAGCAACGCCTTTCTGTGTGTTAATAATCAGCTTCCCCGCAACTGGCGTCGAAGGCTCCGAACTCTCACTCGACAAGTTCTCATAAGGGTTATACGGATGTTCCTCAAACCACCTCCTCGCCTCATAGAGCTTCTCACACGCATTCGTCGCATCATTGTACCCCTCCGGACTATGCCTCAAACACGCCCCCTTCAACAAATGCTTCTCGAAATGGCCCCCATGTTTCTTCATATCCAAAAATAATCCAGCTTTCCGGGCGCAAGTGACGTGGAACGCATCGAAACACGCTTTATTGCTGCACTGGATACATGCTCCGACTTTTTGTCGGCAGATGGTACAGGTGAGCTTCCACCTCGCTTTAGCGATTTTGTCGACCCCTTCGATTGGTTCCATGAGGACTTGATTGCCCAAGGACAGTTCGGGGATGAATAGTGCGCAAAGCAAATGTCCCCACTCATTTTCCTTCGTTTGCTTGTACGCGCCCCCATGAACCGGACAAAACAAACAGTTCACATTCGCGTTCGCCGTGATCTGACACTTCCGACACAACCACTGTCCTTCCGGAATATATGGCACGCCATAACACTCCTGATGCACAACCAAATTACATCCATCACAGAACACGATCTGGTTATCGTGTGTTCCCTCCCCATCATCGCAGATACTGCATCTCTGGTCTTCCGCATCGCCTTCCTCATCCTCCTTCTTCGGAATTTGTTGATCGAGCTTCGTCCACTCTTTCTCAATCTTCGTTAATGTGATCTCGAATACCTCTGGGGATATCTCATCTCCCTCCGTCTTCTTCCTCTCCGCGTTGTAGTCCATCAACCACTGCTCGTCCTGCTCGTCCATGTCATACTCCACCCGGTCGCTCAGTTGGCTTTCCGGGATGTAGTGCTCGGTTGAGCGAATGTATCCGTCTGTTGGACGAGTGAAGAAGGGAGATTCTTGGTAGCCGGCACGAGCCATGGCTTGGTCGACATGTTTTTCGATGGGGCGGAAGGGAGGGAGGATTCGGTAGCGGGGTTTTGGGAGGTGTGCGTATTTGGACTTCGGGGGGTTTTCTGGTTCGCGACTCGGTACTTGTGTTTGTGATTGTTGAGGTGCGGGCTCGGGCTCGGGTTCGGGTTCGGGTTGTGGTTCTTCGACAGGCTGCTCGGCTTCTGGATTGACTTGTACCTCTAGCTCATCGACGTACTCCTCCACCTCGTTTGTTGCAGGAACTGGCGCTGCAGTCGTGTCGTCCGCCGCTTGCGCTCGATCGTCTCCAGACGCTCCAGCTATTGGCTCATTCGACAAAGCTGCATCCTGTTCCACCGTAATTCCTTCGGCAACAGTTTCGTTCTCTGCCACCTGCGCATCCTGAGTCACCTCAACTGCGTTCTCCTCCTGATTGGCCTGCTCTTCCTCCACGGCAGGCGCGGGTTCTTCTTCGAGTGCAATGCCCACCACTCTGAATTCCAACTTCATCGCAAGATCCAGATCCGGATGAAACTCCTTATAAGACCTCTCCTCCCTCGGCAACCCCTCATACAACGCCTCCTCCGTCTCAATGCCGCGTCCAGCGCTGGCAGCCCTCCCACCCCGTCCTCTCACCCTCCAATCCCCCCCTCTCGGATAACGACCACGCCCTCTATTACGACTGCGCGGAGCCATCAGGACTGGTTGGTAGAGTGTATGCTCCGGGGGTAAATGCTGTTTCACGCTGCTCTCTTCCTTTGCGACGCGTCCCGGGCCGTATGCCCTCTGGCGTGAACGCGCTCTCCGCCCTGCAGTAGCGTCATACACCTTCCGCCCTGGAAACCCGGGAAGCGGAACGCGGGAACTGGAAACTTTACCTCCAGAGACCATGAATGCAATCCAGGTGCATTCGAGTCCCGTGCTGGAATGGCTGAGTAGAGCCTCTGGGTGGATCTACTTTGTCGCTTGGTCGCTGTCGTTTTACCCGCAGGTTCGTCCGCGACGGGGCGTGAGGGAGCACCGTTGACCTACGTCATACAGGCCATCCTCAACTATCGTCGAAAAAGCGTTGAAGGGTTCTCACTGGACTATGGGAGTCTGAATGTATCATATAGTCCTTGTTCCTGTGGAATGCAAGTGCTGATATGTTACAGGTCCTCGGTTTCCTCTGTTACTCCATCTACACGTACGCTACCTCAACTCTCCATATTCCTGCAGCTGTGTTGACATTCTACCAGATTGGGCTTCCTCCTCTTTCCTACCCTAAGCTCAGCCGAAGATGCCCCTCTCATGCGCTTCAACGACGCCGTTTTTGCCCTCCACGCCCTTGCACTGTCCTCCTTCACGCTCTTCCAAGCTTACGGACTCGGCTACCGGCGTGCCCAGAACCAGAGTGTCAGTCCAGCAGCAACAGGGATCTTCGCAGGCGCAGTCATCTCCTGCGGATTGTTGCTATTGAGAGCGATGTGGATGCCGAAGGAGGATCCAGATGCGTGGGTCGACATTCTCTTCGGGATGAGTTATGTGAAAGTCATCGTAACTATCTTCAAATACGTCCCACAGGTCCGCTCGCTCCCTCCCTCCCCCTTCCACATCCACTAACATTTCCCAGGCTCTCCTCAACTACCACCTAAAATCAACCCGCGGCTTCTCCATCCACCAAATCACCCTCGACATAACTGGCGGCCTCCTCTCCAATGCACAACTCTGCCTCGACGCATACATGGCGGGAGACATGAGTGATGTTACGGGGAATCCGGCGAAGTTTGGGCTGGGTGTTTTGAGCATTGGGTATAACCTTGTGTTTTTGTGGCAGCATTATGGGTTGTATTGGAGGGAGAGGGAGGAGAAGGGGGGAGGGGAGGATGAGCTGGCGTAGGGGATTTTGAGGAGGGACATAAGGATACCCATTGTTATACCCAGATGAATGTGAAGTATTTGTTTCAACTGTTGACAATCTTCTACGGTGCAACTGGCGAGGCCACGGTATGAGGATTTGACTCCATCAGGAAGACGTCATAGCGTGGGAGAACCGCACACCCACCTTCAAACCCGTCCGTAGCGGTAGCCGTCCGCTAAACACAGAGAATCATCCTCTTGCCCTAAACCCACATCCCTGCCGAATTGCCAGTTAATCCGTTCGCCCGCTTGTTCCCGTGAGTCAAGCGGGCGATCTGCGGCGGTGTGTCACGCTAGACCCCACACCGCACTCGAACCTCCGAACACCCTCACCGGACACCCGCAAACACCTATCCGCATCCAATCCTCCATCGGCCTCCCTTGCCTTTTTTTCACCAGCATACACCCCCATCATTTGTGAAGTTCCCATCTCAATCGATCCAGTTTGACGATCATGAGTGCCGGGTTTAAGTTTACGAGGGCTCTCGAGGAGCAGATTCGGCATTATGCTTCGTTCCCGCAGACGGGAGTTTCGTTGCAGCAGATGGTTCAGTTTGGTATGACACAGATAAAGGCATGGTATTGGGCTTACGCTGACGGATTCTGCATACAGGCTCGACCCCGTCACAAGGCGTCCTCTTCAAAGCGAGTCAATTCATTTCGGAAGAGTTGCCAATTCGTCTTGCGCACCGAGTAAAAGAGTTGGATGAGCTACCGAACCAGTTGAATGAGATGCCATCTATAATCAAGGTCAAAAACTGGTATGCGGAGTCGTTCCAGGTATAGTGGTAACCGGCGCTGGATAATCCGTTCATGGACTCACCTGCTTTACAGGAACTTACCAGTCTGCCAAAACCTAACCTGCCCGACGACATCCGGAAAACGCTGAAAGCCAACGGAAACGGCGCCCCAAGAATGGCAGATAACACGCCCAACCTCATCGAGCAAGAAACAAACAGCAGCGGTGTCAGCACTCCTCGGCGGAAATCCGTGCCTCTGAGCAAACGTTACTACGGTCCCGTGCAGGACATCAACTGGCCACCAGAGGTTCTTTCTTACAACGAGAAAATCACGAAAACCTTGACCACGATTAAGCGACGTCATGATCCCCTTGTCACTACCGTCGCTCAAGGTGTTCTCGAGTACAAACGCCTCCGTCAACGATCTCAGATCGACACTTCCATTCAATCTTTCCTTGATCGTTTCTACATGTCGCGTATCGGTATTCGAATGCTCATTGGCCAGCATATCGCCTTGAACACGGAACCACCGCGTCCGGATTATGTGGGTATCATCTGTACTCAGACGAACTTGAAGCAGATTGCGCAAGACGCCATTGACAATGCGAGGTTCATTTGTGAGGATCACTATGGGTTATTTGATGCGCCAAAGGTGCAGTTGATTTGCCCGGATGAGTTGAACTTTATGTATGTTCCTGGACATCTGTCGCACATGCTCTTCGAAGTCTTGAAGAACTCTCTTCGTGCGGTTGTCGAGACCCACGGCGTTGACTCTGAGTCCTTCCCTCCTATCAAGATTATCGTTGCTGAGGGCAAGGAAGACATCACCATCAAGATTTCCGATGAGGGAGGAGGTATTCCACGTTCCGCCATGCCTCTCGTCTTCACCTACATGTACACCACCGCCGGCGAACAGTCCCTCGACCCTGACTTCGCAAAGTCAGACTTCAAGGCGCCCATGGCTGGTTTTGGATACGGATTGCCGCTGAGTAGACTCTACGCGAGGTACTTTGGCGGTGACTTGAAGTTGATCAGTATGGAGGGTTACGGAACGGATGTGTATTTGCATTTGAACAGGTTGAGTACTAGTCGGGAGCCGTTGCCATGATGAGATGAAGAAAAGAGGAGAGGCGCGATGTACGATTATTTAGGACGAAGAAGAAACAGAAAGGAAGGATAGGGTAGGGAATCATCTTAATGAACAGGGCGTTCATACATACACGTAATTGGATAAGCTTAAGTCGACCCTCCTTACTGTCAGCATTCTCATCCTCCATCCCCTTTCCCATTACATCAGATGGCAATTTCGCTTCCATTTCGTAGTCCGTCTTGGCCTGGGCCTCAACCGCGTTTCCGCGCGGGACCCCTCACACCAGTCACGCTTCTATTTCAGGCAGCCCCAACGTTCCACGCGTCCGCCAAGAGTCCAAAAACCGATGTCATCGAGCGAACAGGACCCCTACCTTACATTTCTTGAGCGAGCGAACAAGTCGTATGAGAGCAATTCAGTTCACACGGCCGGTGGTCCTCCTGGAGAAGTCATGCAGGTGAGGGAGGGGGAGGGTCAGGAGACGGGTAAACTGCGCGATGTATGCGAGCGGACGTGGTATGCTTCGGAAAGCGACGAGCGTTTTGAGGCGGTCGTCCTTGATTCGCTGCCTGAATTCAACGATGAGTTTACTGTCGACGAATGGGATACCCACGGACAATATCGCGCACTGGCCGACGCCGTCCGCGGAGCTGGGGAAGACCCAGAGAAGGGCCACGTCAAGGTCTACAAGGTGCCTGGAGAAGGAGCGAGGGTGTATTACTATGTCTTGACAAGAACGAGAGCCGGAGGATACGTTGGAGGCCGTGTACTCTCTGTAGAAACGTGATTTCAACTTAATAAGGTTGCCCTCAATTAAAGGATTGTAGCTGGGTGTGTACGTGGCGCTCGGCGTTGTTTTCATTGCCCTACACAAATTCCCCTTGCGGGAGGATCTACACACAGAACTCAGAACACGCCGCGCCTCAGGTACGGTACGCTGGAACCTCGAATCAACCGTAAGGTCTGTCTGTGCTCGGTGCTCTGTGCTGTCAACGAAAAGTCGTCCATCGAAGAAAACGACAACGACAACGACAAGGACAACGGCAGTGACGAGCGCTGGCCGTTATTTATCCTTGATTTGAACGACCGCTTATTGACGACTATTTAATCCCCTGGTCTTATCAGCTGCGACCGCATCACTGCTCTCCGCAGTCGAAGCATATACCTCCTGAATCACCAACTTTTGCGCTGTGCGCTTTTCGTTCCTTCCCGCAGGGTCATTTAAAGCTGAAGAGCGACGAGCTTTGCTGTTATAAATAGGTATGCGGTTATCGACTGGTTGTACGCGGGGGTTTCATGGCTCCATGAGATGCACGGGAGTGGCTTCTTGCCAAGGCACCCGAAGTGTATGATGGTCTTGGGAGCCGAGATACCCGCTGAGTATACCAACAACTTCACTGGAGAACTGTTCAGCTAACGCGTGAATGGGTACAGCTTGGCGATACGAGAGCATTCACCCCTGAGTATCCGAGCCTGACAGCAACATGCCCCGCCAAGCACCGCTCCCGCCTCAAAGTAGGCGTATGCCTTCGAGCCTTCAGAACTCTCAGGCGTCGACACCGTCGACATCAGGTTCATTCTCGAACGGCAACGGTTCGCGAAGCCTGCTGTCACCACCCGGTCATTCGACGAACGCCCGCGCATATACCACCGCCGAGTCCGCTTCGCATCTACCGACCGAGAACCCGTTCATGTCCCACAGTGAGCTCCGGGTACCAGGTGCTTCCAACAGCCGACACATTCCGCAAATTCCGCCGCCGCCGAGTTACCCATCACCGCGCAATCAAGACCCAGATCTCCTGAGTCCATTCAGGTCGCCGTCAATCGGCTCACGAAGAAGCAGTATTACCGACTCCAGACGAACCAGTGTGGCTTGGGATAATAACGACCGCGATTACGACGACGCTTCCCGCATCCAGACGGGTGAGGTGGGGAATGCGTTCGGTCCGTATGCGTATGAACACGACATGACCTCGAGAAGGTCCAGCTACAGCGTCGCTCCACCAGACTCATACCCGTCGACACAGAGCATTTCGGAGAAATATGCCATCACACCATCGACGAACTTGTTGTGGAGCACGAAGGACGTGGAACCCGATGATTATATGCACAACCCTGACCCGGTCAAGGACAAGAAGGAGGAGAGAGCTTGGTGTGCAGGGCCGTTGTCGAAGCGTGGTGCTGCGAACGTAGGTGGATTGATTTTGATTACTCTGGGACTGTTGATGTGTTTTATCGGATACCCGATTATCACGGAGTTAAAGAGGGTTGTGGAGGGAACCACCACGGTCTGTGACGAATCTCAGGGCTGCGTCATCGGAGCTTCCGAGGACCAGCCAGTCCTTTCAAATGCGATCCGGACAGATCTCATTGACCCAGATACTCCATCAAAATTCTACACTAAAAAGGGGAAGAAGGGCAACACGCTGAACTTGGTCTTCTCAGACGAGTTCAACCAGGATGGTAGAACTTTCTACCCTGGTGACGACCAATTCTTCCAGGCAAATGATCTTCACTACTGGGCTACGCAGGATTTGGAGTGGTATGACCCGGATCAGGTCACCACAAAAGATGGTACTCTCCAGCTGAAGATGTCTGCATACCGTAACCACAACCTCAACTACCGCTCTGGTATGATTACCAGCTGGAACAAACTCTGTGTCAAGGGTGGTTTGATCGAGGCTTCTATATCGCTACCTGGATCTGGTGACAAGCAGGGTCTTTGGCCTGCATTCTGGACGATGGGCAACTTGGGTCGCCCTGGCTACGGTGCTACTACCGATGGAATGTGGCCTTACTCTTACAACAGCTGCGACGTCGGTATTACTCCTAACCAGTCGTCGCCTGATGGTATCAGCGGTCTTCCGGGTATGAGATTGCCTTCTTGCACTTGTAGCGGTGAGGATCACCCTAACCAGGGTATCGGTCGTTCTGCCCCTGAGATTGACGCCATTGAAGCCGCTGTTGATGGTGATCACTTGCTCGGTCACGCCTCTCAATCCCTCCAGGTCGCACCCTTCGATATCTTCTACACGCCCAACTTTGACTACATGGAAATCTACAACACAAGCATCTCGCAGATCAACACTTACCGTGGAGGTTCCTTTCAGCAATCTGTTTCTGGCCTTACCAACCTAAACAACAAATGGTACGAACACGGCGAGCAGGAATTCCAATCCTATGGCTTCGAATACGTCCCAGGCGCAGAGGGCTGGGTCCAATTCCGCGTCGGCGACGAACCAACCTGGGCCGTCGAGGCTCCAGCCATCGGACCCAACGGCAACATCGGCCAACGCATCATTCCCGAAGAACCCATGCAACTCATCGCAAACTTGGGTCTCTCAAACTCCTTCACCTACATCGACTGGCTCGCGCTCGACGAGTTAGGATTCCCGTTCGTGATGAAGATTGATTATATCCGTGTTTACCAGGATGAGGAGAGTGTTACGTGTGATCCGCCTGGGTATGAGACTACGCAGTATATCTCGGATCATGAGGTTGCGTATACGAATTATAATTATACGAATTGGGAGGCTGCTGGGTATGACTGGCCGCAGAATACGTATGTCATCCTTCCCCTCTTCTCTATCGCCATGTGTTTACTGACTTTGTGAATTAGGTTGATGAATGGATGCAGTATGTAAGGCATGGCTATGACTGATCTGCCCTGATTTCTTTATATTTCTCATGAGTTTGGTGTGGTTTAGCTAGCTAGACGGACATTTTGCGTTATGTCGCGAGTTATTTGCGTTTTTGTTACAAGAAGGGAAGGACGGTGTCTGCACAAGTGTATTTGGTTGCGCATTTTCAATTCATGCATACTACCGAGTCTGTCCTAAAAGTCGTTGTTCTTGTTGCGTTTCGTTCATATGTCTTGTGTCTTAAGCTTCTCAGATCTTTGTCGGAACCTGTCCCTGGTCATTGGTTTCGCTTCTCATACTCGTCGTTGTGGCATGTTGTCTCCTCTTGTCATTTCAGGTCCATTCAGGCTTCACTGCCACCTCCCTCGCCGTCCCCTTACTCACAATCTTATCCACATCTCCACTTAACTCCGGATACGCCCCCTTAATCTCCTCCGCAAGAACATCCCTAAAACTCTGTAACACAAATCAGCAAAAAGTCCTCATCGACATGCCACTGAACTTGCGGTACCTTCATCGTGTCTAGCTTTCCTTTCATGTATTGGTTCTTCTTGAGTGCTTCATCTGCGTGTTGGCGGGTATAGAGGTCTGGATTTCGTCCTTCGTCAACATATCTATCGGGCACTCAGCATACACCCTCAAACATATAGCTGGAACGGGACATACTCGATGACTTGTCTCGGTACAGTAACCGTGACATTCTCCGCTAATCGATCCAACTCCTTATACTCCTCAACAATCGAATTCCTGTTAATCCCAACATTAGCACAAGTTACAAACACCTAGCTGTTGGAATTAACAATTTCTGGTATATGTGATTATGAGGACCGCCTTCGAAGTCATTGAGGGCGATGCCGGTTTCGAGGATGATCTCGATTGTTTGGCGGAGTTGGCCGTCGACTGCTGCGAGGATTTGGGTTTGGTCTTGTGCTGGTGGTCGTTGTTGTGGTATCGTCTTGTCCTCGGACATCCCAATTGCCTGCTGTAGGGGATGAATGCTGGATGAATGCTGGATGAATGGGGGCGGTGTATGGGTGTTCGGGTGTAGGGGGTTCCTGCATCGGCGGATGTGGCCAACTCCCCTCCAACAACGACCATTGCAAACCCCAAGTCAGCTGCAGTCGAGATGGAGGAGAACAGGATGCTCTTCAGTCCGGCAGCACCACTCAAATCTACCACGACTGGTATTGGCTCCATTGTTGACCACGAGATGATGGATAAGAGGTTCGCAATATACGGAGGAGGATGTGTATGCACACTGCTAAGCTATATCGAACAGGCAATCGGCACAGAACGTACTCAATTCATGGGACCAGCTCGCTATGCATTCATTAGCAACCGGAGAGGTGCGTCAATGATGTTCTCGAATAATCACTCGCTTATTCATGGATGTACAGAGCATCGCACAAGTCCGTCTCCGCATGAAGAAAGCCATGATCGGACTGAAATAAGCCCATTATATCGCATACATTCACCGCTTACATCTGACATCACCTAAGCAAACGCCATCGGACACCTCCTCATATTCCTCGCATTCATCCTCACCTCCTCAACACCCTTGTTCTTCAACGCCTCCGGCCCCATATTCTCAATCGCATAGCCCCCGCTCTCAAACGCCTTCGAGGGCATAGGCTGGCCCCTCAACCTCTGTATCCACGAATACGGTCCATACATCCCCCACCAAGTCTCAGGCATATACCACGGTTCCGGCGCTTCTCCTCTCGGGATATATCGCCCCGTCTTTGGATTCGGGTTTTCGTTGATGGTTTGGTATGGATTCCAAGATGGCCGCGGAAGGAGGAGGTTTCGATAGATGAACTTGCGGATTCCGATGATGGTAGTAAATATCGTGTGGTATGTCGCAGGGGACGCGGGGATACCCATCGAGGAACGAAGTTTATCGTCCATGACGCATATCATGAATTTCTTGGCCGGCTCTCTGAGGAATCCAGGGACTTGGAACGTAATAACATTCATCGTCAAAGTCGCGAGATTATCCGAAGCCCCGTTATGCCGGCTATGCGTATCCTCATATTCCTGTACGTCCAATTAGCCATCGACATACGCTCCTCATCCTCATACGGTTCGAGACATACCTTCCACCACACATACAACTCCCCATAATTCCCAGGTATATCCTCAATCCCCAACCTCTCCCCAATCTCCCTCCAATAAACAAAACTAGCCTCCCTCTCCACCCCCTCAAATCCCCTCCAATCCAACGCTCCGACCATCTGGACGGGTACAAACATAAAACACCCCAACGTATACAACAAATCATCTCGACTAATCCTCGCGCCATACCGGTCGTGAAGCCATTTGGTTCGGGCAAAGGCGAGACGGGCGCGAGTGTGGTCGAGGGGGTTGTAGATCCATTCGGAGATGAGTTGGGCGGTGTCGACGTAGCGTTTTATCATATTTTTGGGGTCGGTGAAGTTGCCGGTTTTCAACAACAACGAAGCAATTGTCTCGATTGCATATGTCTGTATCAAGTTGTCAGCGTTTACCGGCCAGATTGGGAGGACAGCCAGCGATGGTTGTTGACTCAATACATACCCCGAATAAAGCGAATTGGAGTGCGGTCTCGTGCATTGCTGGGCTATCGTAGCTGGCGATATTGACGATAACCTCTTGAGCCTCCAACGGGGTCATCTTCTTCCCAGCATACTTCTTTAATATTGCATCCCTCCGACGATATCTCACACTGCGGACGAGACACACATACAGTCCCAGTCCAACCGCGAACAGCAAAACGTTTCCCATTGTTGGTCGTCGTTTGCTATGTTATATGGTTCCGAGGTTGTCTGTTTGAGCGGTGTCCATTTGGCGACGTCTCGTCCATCGGCCGCTCGTGCATAAGGCCGGCCCGCTCTTGTGGTCTGCCGTTTATCAATCCATATGATGACAAAACGAGTCTTTACGTTTGATACGATACATTCAAGTGTGGGAGCAGGCGTGGGAAACTAGGCCATGGCCCTTGCGACGCTCGGCACTCCTTTACCCAAACAGCACACAGCACACAGCGTGAAGGAATGAAAATAGATAATCCGCACAAAGATTCATTTTTGACTATAGCTATGTTTCCAAGACTAAAACCAAAAAGAAACCCAGTTAAGCATCGCGAATTTAAGCCTGACCCTTGAGGGTACCCAAGAAAGTAGCCTTCTCCTCGGCGGTCTGGAAACGACCGTGACCGAACTTGGAGGAGGTGTCGATGAACTTGAGGGCGACGTTCTCGGTAGCACGGCGGGAAGTGTGAACCAAGAGGGACTTGCGGAGGGTCAAGACACGCTTGACAACACCAGGGCAGGAACCCTTGATCATGACAAAGTCGTTCTTAACCTCACCGTAACGGACGAAACCACCGAGAGGAGTGATCTGCTTGGTGGTAGCATCGAAGTCAGTGGAGGCGTTCTTCTCGTCAACACCGGATCCGATACGGTAGATCTTGTGGTTGACGGAAGTACGGTGGTGGTAACCACGCTGACCGGCACGGGCGACGGTCCAGGTAACGTGGGCCGGGTGCCAGGCACCGATACAAGCGACCTTACGGAGACCCTTGTGGGTCTTGCGGGGAAGCTTCTTGGTACCCCAACGGGCGGTGACACCCTCGAAACCCTTACCCTTGGTGACACCGATAACGTCGATCATCTCGTCCTGCTCGAAAACAGCGTTGATGTCGACGGTCTTCTCGAAGTGCTCGCGGGCCCAGTCGACCTTCTGGGAGATGGAACCACCGTTGACCTGGACCTCCATGAGGTGGGCCTTCTTCTGAACCAAGGGAGTCTTGCGGACCTGGGAGTGAGCGAGGACACGGACGACCTGGCAGTACTTCTTGATACGCTCGAGCTCACGAGTGACGGCCTGGGCGCCCTCGGCGTGCTTCTTGGCGTACTTGGTGAAAGCCTTCTTCTTAGACTTGTACCAGTTCTTGTAGAAGCGACGCTTGAGCTCGTCGGACAAGTGCTCAGCCCAGACGGTGGTGAGGGAACGGAGACCACGGGGGGTCTCGACGTACCCGACGACACCGACGATGACCATAGGGGGAGTCTCGATGATGGTGACGGCCTCAACGATCTCACGCTTGTGCATCTTGGATCCGGGACGGTCGAGGTCACGGACGGTGTGGGTCATACCAGCCTTGTAACTAAAAACGCGATCCTATTAGCATTGGCCTGCGACACTCTCTGGGGAGGACGTAGGCTTACCCGAGGAAAGCGGTCAAGTGGATGGGCTTGGACTGGTCGTCCTTAGGGAAGGACTTGACCTTTCCCCTGTGACGGGCAGCCCTCTTGCGGGGCAGGAAACCAAGCGAACCGTGACGGGGGGCCTGGTCAGAGAAGAATTAGAGAATGCACTTGACGGCGCGCAGAGCAGAGCAGATCAACAGTACCTCGAACTTCCTGTGCGACATCTTTGCTGGGGGCTTTGGGTGAGTTGGCGGTGGACGAGGAATCAGACGACTTTTTGCCCGCTTGTGTGGAGGGGGCCCTCGAAGAATTTCGGTGCCTGGGCTAGCCTCGTGCCTGTTGCGCGTCAAACCCTAACCGTCGCAAGAGAGACCTCCTTAACAAGAGGAGAGGAGAGGAGAGGAGAGGAGAGAGGAGGGGAGAGAGTGTAGAGAGGCTTAGCTGTTGGTTCCTTACGGTGCTTTCCATTCTTGCTACGCTACGCCTTGGCCATAACCCAGGCGGGGTGCATGGAACCGGTCAACGTGCTGCTCATCCCGGTGCTCCTTTCCGTCCGTCCCCCGATGCCCATGCCGTTGCACCTTTCCCTTCCACCCTTTACACCTTCCTTCTCCTTTGACGCGCTTCTCTTGTGGCCGGTCGGGCGAGTGGAATGCGGGGATGCGTGCGCGCTGATTCGTCCCGCTCACGAGCTCACCTCAACGAACACCGAGAAATAAATAGTACCAGAGACCCCCCTCCCCAACCAGCTCCTGTAGAAAGTACCCAATACCCTTACCTGATCCGCCGCACGTACACATACACAACCATGTCTGCCGGCGACTCACAACCCGTTGTCATCGAATCCATCAACGCTCAAACTTATCACCCCCCAAAGCGCGAGCCTCACCACCCCGAGCCCCATGTTCGCGACATCGCCCAGTACCAAGAGCTCTACAAGGAGTCCATCGAGGACCCAGATGCGTTCTGGGGCAAGCTCGGACGTGAACTCCTCGACTGGCACACCCCTTTCACCCGAGTCACCCAGGGATCGTTCGAGCACGGTGACATCGCATGGTACACTGACGGTTACTTGAACGCCTGTTACAACTGTGTTGACAGACATGCTCTCAAGACCCCCGATGCGCCCGCAATCATCTTCGAGGCCGACGAGCCCTCCGAGGGCCGTATCGTCTCCTACTCCGAGCTCCTCCGCGAGGTCTGCAAGTGCGCAAACGTCTTGAAGTCCCTTGGTGTCAAGAAGGGTGACACTGTCGCCGTCTACCTCCCCATGATTCCCGAAACCCTCGTCACCCTCCTCGCCATCGTCCGTATCGGTGCCATCCACTCCGTCGTCTTCGCAGGTTTCTCCGCAGAGTCCCTCCGCGACCGTGTCCTCGACGCCGACTCCAGGGTCGTCATCACCTCCGACGAAGGAAAGCGTGGTGGAAAGACCATCGGAACCAAGCGCATCGTCGACGATGCCTTGAAGGAGTGCCCCGACGTCGAGCACGTCCTCATCTTTAAGCGCACCGGAAACGAGATCCCCCTCGTCCCCGGACGCGACAAGTGGTGGCACGAGGAGATGGCCAAGTTCCCCTCTTGGTGCCCTCCTGTCATGGTCAACGCCGAGGACCCCCTCTTCCTTCTCTACACCTCCGGTTCCACCGGAAAGCCCAAGGGTGTCATGCACTCCACCGCTGGTTACCTCGTCGGTGCCGCCGCTACCACCAAGTACGTCTTTGATGTTCACCCCGGAGACCGTATGGGTACGGCTGGTGACGTCGGATGGATTACCGGTCACACCTACATCGTCTACGGTCCCCTCCTTCTCGGTGCCGCTACTCTCGTGTTCGAGGGTACCCCCGCTTACCCCAACTTCTCCCGCTACTGGGAGATCGTTGAGCGCCACAAGATTACCCAGTGGTACGTCGCTCCTACCGCTATCCGTCTCTTGAAGCGCGCCGGAGACCACCACATCAAGCACGACCTTTCTTCCCTCCGTGTCCTCGGTTCCGTCGGTGAGCCCATCGCTCCCGATGTGTGGCATTGGTACTACGAGAAGGTCGGTCGCGGAAAGTGTGCCGTTGTCGACACATACTGGCAGACCGAGACCGGATCCCACGTCCTTACTCCTCTTCCCCATGCTATCCCCACCAAGCCCGGATCCGCCTGCTTGCCCTTCTTCGGTATCCAGCCCGCGATCGTCGATCCCGTCACCGGTGAGGAGTTGGTCGGCAACGACGTCGAGGGTGTCCTCTGCTTCCGCAAGCCTTGGCCTTCCATCGCCCGTACCGTCTGGGGTGCCCACGAGCGTTACCTCGACACCTACATGCGTCCCTACAAGGGCTTCTACTTCACTGGAGACGGTGCTGGCCGTGACCACGAGGGTTACCTCTGGATCCGTGGCCGTGTCGACGATGTCGTGAACGTTTCCGGTCACCGTCTCTCCACCGCCGAGATCGAGGCCGCTCTCATCCACAACAAGGCCGTCGCTGAGGCCGCTGTCGTCGGTGTCCCTGATGAGTTGACTGGACAGGCTGTCATGGCTTTCATCTGCTTGAAGTCCGGTTACGAGAATAACGAGGCTTTCCGCCGCGAGTTGATCTTGCAGGTCAGGAAGTCCATTGGTCCTTTCGCTGCTCCCAAGGCTTTGTTGGTCGTCAATGACTTGCCCAAGACCCGCTCCGGAAAGATCATGCGTCGTGTCTTGAGGAAGTTGCACGCTGGCGAGCCTTTGGGTGACACCAGCACTCTCCAGGACGAGAGCGTCATCGAGCACTTGATAGAGGTTATCCAGCAGGCCAAGTAAGCGTGGAGTCGTCGGGAAGGATTGGAGGGATTGAACTTTATTTTCAAAAACTTGTTCGAGTGCGAACAGTTATACGATAGGAGTTGGTTTATTTGGGAACATCTTGTTCGTTGGCTTTTGTTTTTACTTTTTAGTATCTGTGCGTTTACGGAGTCTCGCTGGTACGGGGACCAAGCTACAGTGCTTTGGTGTGTATGATATCCGGTCGGTTGTATAGTCTTTCTAGTTCAATGGATCATCCTTTAACATGCTCGTCGTTCTGTTGTGGTTCACCTTGTTGTCGCCTGAGTGTAATGTGAAGTGCCGCAGGAATAGAGCCCGGGAACTCACCTCAATGTACCAACCAGCCTTGCTCACCACGACACCAAGCAATTGTTAATCTGTCAATGGACTAGAATGAAAGCCTAAAAAAGCAAATGACTTTTTCTCAAGGATAGCCCAGGTATCGCCATCTCCATCCAATTTAAGGTTGACGGTGACCGAACGTCGCTAACCTTTCGCTGGCGCGCTTTGGGGTTGCGGCCTGAAATTGAGCCACAGAGACACTCCCTGCAGCTGGCAGTTGTTGACAGAGAGCATCCATCTCCACTTGACAACAAACGGCCATCCCGATTCGCAGCCGCAGAGGCCATTGATCAGTCCGAGTACGAGCGCATACACGACCAGTTCAACGCGTCTTTTGGATTAGGTCACCGCATATATCCCGCGATCATGCCTTCTGGAGCCTTACCCAGCTTCGCTCCATCTTATGCTACCCCGAAACGGCGGACGCAATCGCCTTTAGATGCTATTACGTCTTCACCACGGAGACTATGGGGTGCCGTTGCAGCGATTCTTTTCGTGATTTGGTTCCTCTTTAGCGGGCCGTCAGTGCCAGCAGCACCCATCCCATTCCGTGGTAGTGGTCCAGAAGTCGTGTTGGTGCTTGCGACAGATACCAGGGGACACCAGAAACCGTACTTCTCGAGCGTACTGGAGAACAGGAAGGAGTATGCCAGAGCACATGGATACGGATTTGTCTGGAAGAATGTCGGAGATTATGACTTGGGTGGTGCATCAAACGTACGGTCATTGTTAATGAAAATACGAGGGAATTGATCGCTGACACACCGTACAGGACTGGGGAAAGATCCCGGTATTGCGTGAAGCCATGCTCGAGTACCCCGAAGCTACATGGTTTTGGTACTTGGATCAGGTATGAGACTGCTCAGATGGGCTACGTGTCCCAAGTGCTAATGTTGTTACAGGACGCGATCATCATGAACCCCCAAATCCCTATCACCAAGCACATCCTCGAATCATCCCGACTCAACAAGCTTCTTCTCCGCGACCAGCCCATCGTGCCGCCAGACAGCATCATCCACACGCCGCGCAACACGCCCGCAAAGAACATGGAGCTTCTCATCACCCAGGATCACAACGGCCTCAACACCGGCAACTTCCTCATCAAGCGTGGTGATTGGGCAGAGTATGTCTTGGACGTTATCATGGACCCTCTGTACAGATTCTACAACGGCTTCGACAGGCAGGAGCAGAGCGCGTTGGAGCACATCGTACAATGGCACCCGACGATCTTGACAAAGCTCGGTATCCTAGCCCCTAGGAGCTTGAACTCCTTGTCAGATGCCAGCACCGACATGGCTTACAAGGAGGGTGACTTCGTGGTTCACTTGAAGGGATGCAGTGACTCGCAGCGGAACTGCGACAAGGAGTTCTTGAGGCTGTGGCAGATTCGGGGAAGACTTCAGGACACGAGGAAGTAAATTTAAACGGGGGTAATAGCACATGTACTACATGACATTTAAAGTTGCAGGACAACACGGTGAAACCTCGGATGCCGGTAATCTAGAAGTGAGGACAATCTATATCAATCTCTAGGAAAATAATTGCATATTGAAAGCGTATTCGCACACATTACTATTGGCTTCCGCATCGGAAGTAAATGCTGGAGTGATAGTCTTCTTCTTCCGTTCAGTCAGACGCCTTCGTAGCTGGCGAAGGTTCAGAGTCCACTGCTGCTGGAATAACGATGCTGTCCTGTGCTGGCGGTGATTGTGCGGAACGATTGCTTGATGCGAGTCGCATGTCCAAGGCCTTCAGTGCCAGTGCCCTGTGATCATCAATTAGCTTCATCACAATGTACGCAGCAGTTACCGGATGCTCACCTTCTCCTCTCGGCCTCAGCCCTAGCACCTCCTGGTGCAGCTCTTCCGTGCATCGCACTTCTCTGCTGCGTCTGTCTCTCCACCTCAGCTGCCGAGAACGGCGCAACCACCTTGATTGCGCAGAAGAAGTTGAATATGGGGATGGAAATAGCCGCCACGATGCTTTGAATAGGCTCAGGGAAGAAGTAAGCAAGAGCAAACGTCTCGGATGCATCCCCCTTCATTCCCGTGCCTGTTGTCTGTACGAAATATCAGTTATGGGGTAGCGGGGGACGTGAGAAAGACGCGTACCAGGTCGATCACGTTCGTCTTGTAAAACCTCAAGTACGTCCATGCGGCAAGGAATCCGGTCCATGCCTGAACCACGGCCAAGAAGTTGTAGAAAGGCGCGAGGATGGTGATGACGAGAAGGTAGATTGCGGGCAGACGCTTGACACGAAGGTGGAGGGTGCCCTTGAAGAGGTTGATGGAGTGTTCCGGGACCAGCTGGACGAAGCATACAAGAAATGCAGATTGGATTGAAGTAGATCCTCTGATAGCAGCATAGATGAGATTCGAGTACCCGGTGATTGCGTAGGTGAATACACAAAAAAAGAATGCCACGATATTGGGCATCACAGACACGATTGCGAGGAATTTGGCGAGTTCCCGGGACGACCATGCACGCTCAAGGTATCTTCCACCATTCAGTAACACAATTGCCGTTAGCAAAAGCTGATTGACATCGTTAGCGACGAAAACACTTCGGGTTGACATAGTTGTCATGACGTACAGTGATGATATTCGACTCCACGAACGTCGCCGTCAAGAATGCCCATGGAAAGAAGTAACTCAGAGCAGGCACCACGACCAGTATAGAAGGCTCCGTCCGTGACTCTTCTGCCGACGGGTCGTACGACCGATATCGCAGAAACGCATGGAGAAAGGAGAACACGAACACTCCACCGACGGCAAGACGCGTCGTCGGCGGTACTGAAAAGTTGAGTAACCGCGGCATTGGATGAGTGCGCTCGTAACGCGCGGACTTGCTGTTCTATTTGCTCCGGGTCGTTGAGGGGTGACCGGAATGTGGAGTTGCAGCGGATTGCAGCCGAACGCTGCGGCGCCAAACACGAACCTTCGACAACAGCCAATTGCGCAGTGACAGTCAGCGGAGATCTGAAGAGATTCCGAATCAATTAGAAACGACCTATCGAATTCTTCATACAGCTCCTCGAGCTTCCCGGGACGAACTATAGCAGCCATGAGTCGTCGGCCACGGCTGGCTATCACAAGCGACGAGATCAACTACCTCGTCTGGCGATATCTACAGGAGTCGGGATTCGCGCATACCACCTTTGCGTTCCAATCCGAGTCCGGCGCACAAAACTTCGATGAGCGGTGGGGAGAGCATGTTAAGCCTGGCGCATTGGTGTTGGCCTTGCAGAAAGGGTTGCTGTATAGGGACGCGGAGGAGCATCTGAATGAGGATGGAACAGAGAGGACGTGTCTCGGGCAAATGGGGCTTATTGGTGAGCACGTCTGCTCTGACGTGCCGGCACCGGCTGGCGAATTACCGCCGTGGCCAAGACCATTGTCAACAAAGAAGACGACAAACGACACCCTATCCAACGGCAAAAACTCGGCTCGCGATGGGAGGACACCGCCAGCTGAGGCACAGGACCAGCCTATGGAGGATGCGCCGGCAATGGAGGCGACGAGCAGTCGTGAGTCTGCGGATGAGGCACCACGGAGTATATCAACGGAGGATGTTACGTTGCTCGGCAGTGGTGAGGAGTTGTTCAACTGCGAATGGAATCCGGTACAAAATCAGTTGCTGGCGACGGGTTCGTCCGAAGCGACAGTGAGAATATGGACGGTGCCTCAAACCACGGAGCAGCCGTCAAGCGTGGAGCTTAACCATCTTCCGGCATATCATGAGACGAAGGACATCACCTGCATCCATTGGAACGCAACAGGAACTCTATTGGCAACTGGATCTTTCGACGGACAAGCACGGATATGGACGGCTGATGGTAAACTAAGGCATTCTTTGACTGTTCACTCAGGGCCGATCATGGCGATTCGCTTCAACGCCAACTCGAGTATGCTGCTGACGGCTTCTTGTGATGCCTCGGCCATTGCCTGGGATGTGGAGACTGGGGGCGAGAAGCAGACCTTTACGGCACGTGAGACACCAACGACCGACGTGGAATGGGTGGACGAGGACGCTTTCGTAACATCTGGAGAGGAGGGTGACATGTACCTATGGAAGGTGGGATCGACGACGCCTCTGAGGAAATTTGACGGCCACAAGAGTGACATTAACAGCTTGACATGGGATGCGGCGAGCAAGTTGCTCTTGAGTGCCTCTGATGATGGTACTGCAAAGATTTGGTCCATCGAGCAGAGTACGCCTTTGCACACACTTCAAGCCCACGCAGCCGGTGTCCTGGCAGCAAGATGGAAGCCAAGTCGCGAATGGGGGTCTGCCCCAGTACTAGCTACAGCCTCCAAAGACGGCACAGTGAAGATGTGGGATGCACGGACGGGCAACACTCTTCACACACTCAACTTGCACGACAGTGCTGTCTTTGCTTTGGCATTTTCCAATGACGGAAGATGGTTGGCGAGTGGGGGGAGGGATGGGGATCTCGTGATCTGGAATGTTGCAGATGGCAAGGCGGTAGGTCGTTGGGTACCCGATGAGCCTCGCGGTGAGGAGGGTGGACAGGTGTTCCACATTTCGTGGAGTGGGTCGCTCAAAGCTGGTGATGGTCCATCGAAGATTGCCATTTGTCGCGGAAAACGAAAGTGCGCTGTTATTGACTGGAAGGCCTAAAGACGCCTATTGATACGTTGAATGTCACCAAAAATATTGTTAGCGAGGACATAGGACATTGAAAACGGCAGGGTGGTGGTGTACGGTTATTGATGTGTACGGATATAATGCGTGGTATCATGGTGACTGTTGTCGCTACTCAAACTCAAACATAATGTAATACTACGGAAAGCTACGATAGGTAATGACGGACGACTTTTTCTCTTCCCTCCTTCTGACCGGCAGAATGTTCCATAGTCCCAGTGCTTATTTCCTCCACTTCTTCAAATCCTCATAGTTCTTCAGAACAGTCTCATACTCCTCATCGCCCTTCTTGAAACCAGTGGTCTCCTCCAGAGTAGCCTCGAGTCCCTTCTCCTTGAGCATCTTCTGCAACTCGGCACTCTCCTCATCATCTTTAACATCGAAATAAAACGCAGCAGCAATACCCTTCAAGAGGTTATCGCGGGGCAAACCGTACTCCTTGCACATCTTGGTCGGGCCAGTAAGACGCTCGTTCTCTCCTAACTTTCTCAATGGCTTACGCGAAACACGAGGGAGCTCATCGTGGATGTTGGGATTCGCGTAACGCGTCATGGTCTTCTCGATATACTCCTTGTGCTCCTTCTCATCGAACTCATGCTTCTTGATCAAAGCAGCTCCTGACTCCTCCAATGCTCCACGAGTAATCTTCTTGATCTCCTCATCTTCAATTGCTTCGTTGATTGTCTTGTAGCCCTTGACGAAGCCGAGGAAGGCAAGCATAGCGTGACCGCAGTTCAAGGTAAAGAGCTTACGCTCGAGGAAGGGAGAGAGGTTCTCCTTCAGAGACATTCCCTTCACACCTGACAAATCACCCTTAACCTTGGTCTTGTCAACAACCCATTCATAAAAATCCTCAACACCAACCTCAAGCTTATCTTCTGATTCGAAGGGAGGCACGATACGGTCGACCTCACAATCAGGGAAACCCACGTGCTCCTTAATGTATTTCAAATCCTCATGCTTTCCTTCCAGGGCCTTTTCAATCTCTTCCTTCAACCCCGAAGTCGCACCAACCATGTTTTCACACGCGATGACGTTGAGATCACCCTTCTTCTGTTCTCTACGCTTGCTAATCCCCTTCGCGATAGCAGGCGCAATTCTCTTTAATATCTCAGGCCCAACGCTCGTTGTAACAATGTCCGCCTCAGCAATCGCATCAATGGCATCGTCATCCGTGGACTTCACACCCGACACATTGCCAATCTCCTCCTTCGTCTTCTCTTGATCCAGGATGTGAACAGTGTATGTATCCTTCTTGTTCAATGCATCAATAACCTCGTCCTGGACATCGGCGAACGTTACATGGTATCCGGACTGAACAAGGAGTGGGCCAATGAAACCGCGGCCGATGTTTCCCGCTCCAAAGTGAACGGCGTTCTTCTGAGAAGGCATACGGATCGTAGATTAAGGTTGATGAAAGGTTGTCGTGACGGCAGAGGTTTGGTTTGGTGTTCTTAAGAGTTTCCACACGGATTGTTCAAGTTGGTACGTTGATGGTCAGATGCCCCAGGGAATGAATTCATACCGCACTGACGTCATAGGGTCCCCGTGAGCTTGTGAGAACGAACGACCGTGCATAGTCGAAGGACGATGTTCTATTTGGAATGGATGCGATATTTTGTGCCGACTTAAGCGCTGCGTGCTTGCGAATGGGAATGATGGATATGAGGTGAGGTCGTGGGAAACTAGGGCTCGAGGACTACAGGGTCACGGCATGAGTTAAGCCAGGAGAACGAGGGACAGGGAGTACACAAATACTATGTGTAGATATATCAATTCAAATTCAAGGCTTTTTGCCTCGAAGGACCAGGTCAACTCCGAGGATTCCCAAACAATATCGTAACCAAACAGCGTCAAAGCGCTGCTGCAAAAACCCAAAACCCCAAATACGCAAAGGTAAAAGCGTACACAAATCAAAATGCTAAATGACCCATAACCGTTCGAAAGAGAACCCACTTCACTCTCAACTCAAAACACCACACCCCCTCCCACTTTTTTTTTTTGAGCAAGATCTACTGCTGACCAGCAACAGCCTTGGCAGCGTTGACCTCTGCCAGGGCGACCTCGGGAGCGGGGATAAGGGCGTCGACCTGGAGAGCCTTCTCGATACGCTCCTTGTCACCGGTCAAGATGGCAGCGTGGAAGGAACGCAACAAAGAGTCGACGTCCTCCATGGCCAAAGTGCGGATATCAGCCATCTGCTTGATCTTGGCAGTAACCATCTTGACCTGCTCGTCGGTCATGTCCAAGTTCAACTGCTCAGCACGAGACTTGATGGCGTTCCATCCAGTCAAGCGGGAAGCGATGTGAACGTAACGGGACATACCGAAGTCGGAGGGGTTCAAGATCTCGTAGGTAGAGGGGTTGGCAAGGATAGCCTTGGCATGGATACCGGCCTTGTGGGTGAAGGCACAGTAACCGGTGATGTAGTTGTTGAAGGGAACGGTGATCTCGACAGCGTCGGCGACCAAGTTCTCGAGGTCACGGAGCTGGTGGAGCTTGTACTTGTTCATGACGTACTCCTTGTCGGCGGTGTACATACGGGCGATCAAACCACCAAGGGGGGTGATACCGTTACGCTCTCCGATACCGAGGACGGAGGTGTCGATGTGGGTGGCACCGGCCTCGAGGGCACAGTAGGCGTTGGCAATAGCCATACCGGTGTCGTTGTGGAAGTGGGTCTCGATGTCGCAAGAAACGACACCACGGAGGGTACGGACAAGGTCGTAGACCTGGCGGGGGTTGGCGCAACCGACGGTATCAGCAATACCGACACGGTTGACACCGATCTGGTCAACAGTGCGGTAGATGGAGAGAAGGTCGACAAGGTCGGAACGGAAGGAGTCCTCAGACGAGAAACGGATCTCAATACCCTTGCTCTTGACGAAGTTGATGACCTCAATGGCAGTCTTGGTGATGTAAGCCATGTCCTTTCCGTGGGAGTGCTCACGGAGGAAAGATGAAGTACCGATAACGACATCAACACCGTCAACACCAGTCTCGACAGCAATTCTTGCGTCGTCCATGTGGCATCGAATGTGAGTAAGGATCTTGGCCTTCAAGCCGAGCTTGCAAATCTTCTCACAGTCCAAACGGGACTGCTCAGAAGCAGCGGGGGAGGTGAGCTCGATGTAGTCAACACCAAAGTCGTCCAAAGCCTTGGCGATTTCGATCTTCTTCTCGGTGGTGAAAAACGCGTTGGCGAACTGCTCACCTTCTCTCAGGGTGGACTCGATGATCTTGAAGTTGCGGACATTTGAGAGGAAGTCCTCCGGTCTTGGACCGTAGGGGTTGGAGGCCTTGGGAGCGGACTGCTCGGAGACCTTAACCATCGGCTCGCCGTTTGGTGCGGTAGTAGTGCCGTTTGCTCCAGCCATAGTATATGTGATTTGAGTAAAAGTGAATGGGAAGGGTGGGTGTTGGTGGTGGGACGGATCGTACTTATAAATATTTCTATTGGAGGCGGGTCGCGGGCCAAAATTTGCCTTCGGGCCAGACGTCAAGTCTCAGATGGCTGCGCGATAAACGTTGGCGGGGGGCTGCCGGCGCGAGATGTGATCACCCTGATAAGATGCCTTGAAGGAGAGCGTAACAATCGCGAGATCATCTATTGGATTATTCATTCTACCATGCCTACCTCCTCCTTCGCCTGCCGTGCATTTCCCGCGCTCTCGATGCTCCGTGCTGACTCCTCCAACTCGGCCTTTATCGACTGGATCTCGCCACCTTTGGCTTCGCCCCCCCGCGTCGGGAGCATAGCCCCTACATCTGACTCAGGCAAACCGGTGCCAGACCGCTGACAGTTCGCCGCTGACTCAGTTCATCACCGAATCGTCTCCCTTACTTTGAGCACAGCCTCGCTTTGTTACTCACTCTTTGCGCTCTGGCCCTCCTCTCAGGCCATCTCGTTGACTAAGCGCGCGCTTCCTTCTGCAGCTGGTGCACCGCTCTGACGGACGAACGCAGTAGTCAACTGCTAAGGGAAGCTGATCTTGCCATGACGCACTGTGTGTCCATGACACTACGTCAATTGCCATTCACCGGGGTTTTACTACACTGAACCCCACTTCCCGCTTCCCTGTCTTTTCGTTGACGTTCAGATCTCACGCTCGAGCTCGGGCTTACCTTCTTCCATCCAACCCCGGCCATGATCGCCCGTCAAACCAAACCTTAAACGAAATGCCAATCTGCACGTAAAATCAAAAAGGTATTACTATTTATAGCGACTATATACAGAAATTCCAATACAATCTTACATATCGTTCCCCACCTTGCAATTGCAATTACGGTTATACCCAATTCAAATCCAAAAACGCAGATATATCCTTTTTACTCCCCTACTCCGTGTCATTCTCCCACATTCACATACCTTACTCCTCGTCGTAATCTTCGTCAACCTCGACTTTTCGTGCAGCGGGAACAGGTTCCTCTTCCTCAGCAGCTGGTTCAGGCTTTTCCTCCTTCTCCTCGACTGGTGCAGAAGTCGGTGCGGTAGCAGGAGCGGGAGCAGCCGGGGCAGCTTCAGATGCAGATGCAGATTGTTGAGGAACCTCGGGGGCAGGCGGAGAGATCGGCGCAGTAGTAGCCTGCTGCACATCCTTCGCCTCCTCCTGAACACTCTCCGCAATCTTCACAGGCGGCGCATTCTCCATCTGCACATCACCCTCCGGCTCCTGTCGCTGTTCCTGTTCCTCCTTAGGCTTCACCACATCCGGACGCACAGGCACAGCGTCCTCCATCCTCTCATCCCGATCCCTCTGCTGGTTGTTGTCCCTGCTGTCCCTGTTATCCTCCCTCCTCTCCGGAACATCAGGCATAACAATCGCAGCCAACGGTCTCTGATCTCCACTCTGTCTCCTATCACCACGGTCACCACGGTCACCATGGTCATCACCTCTCTGCTCACGAGGCGCAGCAGGCGAATCCCACTCCCTAATACTCCTCTTCTCGCCCGTCCTAGCTTCGTCACGAACAGAGCTCTCTCCCCTCATCGGCAACGGGTTCGAAATCAACGAACTAAGTCCACTCTGCTGCAACTGCGTCTGCGGCGGAGGACCTCCAAGTCCAAGACCTGAAGCACCATGAGAACCAGGGGTACTGACGGGAGGCAGCTGCCCGCCGTGATACCCACTTGGCCCTTCACGATCGTGTCTCAGGAACGGCGGCTGCGGACTCGCTCCACGCGGCACATCCTCATCCATCCTTTCCCGATCCATAATCGGCGCAAGCTGTCCAAGACTTGCCTGCATAGGCGTACCCATACCAGCACCAGGCGCAACAGGCGGCAACCTCTCACCACCCATCGAACCAGGAGTTCCAGGACCAGGAGGTCCACCGGCGACCGCAGGCGGAGGCGGCAATCCGGGTCCACCAGCAGGTCCATACGGGCTCTGATTGACACCACGCTGGTCGTATCCCCTTCCCGCACCACCAGCTCCAAAGGGCGGTGGAGGCGGGGGACTCCTAGGTCTACCCTGAGGTCCAGAAGGTCCGGAGCCGTTGAGTGCGGGAGGGAGTCCAACACGTGCCAACTCGCTCGGAGGACCAGGGGGCGCAACACGATTCGCCGCAGCCGCAGTACCCCACTCACTGGGCGCCGCACCAGATGGAGCAGGACCCGCATACGCCGTAGGGTTGATGTCCTGCGTAAGAGGCGGCGCACCCGCACCACCCGGCGCAGGCCTAGGTCCCTGCGACGCCTGACCACTCCTCAACAACTGAAGACGAGTCTTGATATGAGGGTTCGTCGGGTCAAGTTCAGAAGCGCGGGTATACGCGTCGAGCGCGTCAGAAATCTGGTTGTTGCAGCTTTCGTAGAGGGTACCAAGGTCGTACCAGACTTCGGAGATATAGGGGTTGAGACGAATGGCGCGGGAGTAGGCGTCGAGGGCGTCGCGGTATTGGTTGATTTGGTAGTAGAGGACACCGATGCTGCACCAGAAGGTCGGATTGCGACCGTCGCGGTAGACAGCTTGCTGGTAGGCTTCGTAGGCCTTGGAGTAATTGCGCTGCTGCATGTAACACCTTCCGAGCAAATACCAGCTCTGCGCATCCTGTCCGTCACATTCGAGGGATTTGGTGAGGTACTGGATAGCCAAATCCTGGTTCGAGAAGGACGAGGATTGCTGGTGGTACAACCAACCCAACTGTTGCAGGACCTTGGAGTGATTGGGATTCTCGGCCAAGACGCGCTCATACGCCTCCTTGGCGGAGGTGTACTCCTTCTGTTGCTCATAGACGTGTCCGATCTGGAACCAGATGTCGATCTCGGTGAGAGGGCGAGGAGGATTCTTCAAGATGTAGCGGAAGCACTCCAAAGATTGAGGGTAGCGCTGTTGCTGCTTATAGATGATACCAAGACGGAAGTAGATCTCGTTTGCCTTGTCAAAGTTAGGATCCATCCTCATGACCTGACTGAACGCCTCCTCTGCGTGCTCGAAAGATCCGTATCTGTCATACAGTATTCCGATTCCATACCACAGCTTGGGTTCTTTCGGGTTCTGAAGGTGGTAGAGCGCTTGCTGGTAGGCGCTGTAAGCCTTCTGAAGGTCGTCCATCATGAGGTAGCAGTGGCCGAGGGAACCCCAGGCGTCACCGTTCGACTGATCGAGGTTCAAGATAGACTGGAAGTACTCGACGGCGCGAGGGTACTGCTGTTTTTCGCGGAGGATAGTAGCGATGTGGTTCATAGCTGGGATCGAGTACGGGTTTTGACGGAGCGCAGACTCATAACTCGTCAAAGCGCGATCGAGATCATTCATCAACTCGGCGACATTACCTATCCCATCATCAGTACAACATTCGAGACGCGACGGATCGGGTCGAGGGAGCCGAGGACGCGTTTTGCGACAAAGGAGTAACATACCGATCTGCAACCAAACCTGTTCATTCACGCTCGCGAGCTTTTGCAAGGGCGTCAAGTTCTGTTGAGAACCGGCATTGGCCTGAGGTTGCGCAGGGCCTTGAGGCGGGACGGGACCAACGGCGGCACCGTTCGGCATGGGAGGAGGAACAGCGGTGGCAGGACCAGGACCTTGAGGCTGGACGACAGATGCCATTTGTCAATTTGTCGTCTTCTCGTTGCAAGCTGATCGAAGACTGATCTCGGGGGTGTGTTGGTGGTGGGGGTGATCTCTTGGGGTGACGGATCAGATTGAGTTGACAGGTCTGCATGTAGTCAGTCTGGCAAGAAGCGCGAAAACGGACGATGGCCCCGGAGGATGTGCGGGTACCAACTTTATGAACTCGTGGCGCTTTTTTCTTTTGGGAGTGAATGCTGGATGTTATTCTAGCAGAAAGATAACTGAAAGAAAAGGAGAATGATCATCTCTACTCTCAGTATCTGTCTGCTCAAGAATACGTGGTCGTGGCTCAGCTGCATATGCATACCCGTATACGAACCGAACGCCAAGCTTCTTTGATGTCTCGGTAAACGCGTAAGAATAGTAGTAGGAATCGAAGAACTCACTTCGCCTCTTATAAGAACCCTGGAACGTTGCTGGTCATCGTCCACTACAATCATTCACCCAGAAGACACCCGGTTCACACCCCCGCTTATCCAGCTTACACGACTCAGCCTCGTCTTCATATCAGCTACAGTACGCTCGGCAACGGTACCCTCCCGTTACACCCGGTCGACATACAAAAAGGACTCGGGCGATCCATCTTACTTACGCGTGGCCAATACCAAAGGCATATATCCCCACGTCACCCCACAGTCGTCGATAACACAGCATATACCCACTACACATGATCAAAGGGTGTCGACCAACAGCATTCATCCTCGCCTTCCTCCTCTTCCTCGTACATGTCGCTCTTGCACGCTCACCAAGACCGCCACCCATCACAACGATTTCACTCATTCACAATGCCTCACTGACATCTGTTACGCCGCTGATCGACCAATCCTCCATCTACGGCCTCGAAGATGAGACAACTCACCACCTTACCTTCCGTCTCCCGGGTCACTACAAGTCAGAGTACGTAAGGCTCTCGCTTCACCCGAACTCAGATATCCTGCACCCAGAGGCACATATCGACCACATCGACACCGACGGATCTCTTGTCAAGAGAGAGTTCTTCGCAGACGACGAATCTCTCCGCGAGATCGCATACAAAGGTCGCGCATCCGTTCTGACCGAGCAGAATTACTGGAGATCAACCGGATGGGCACGAGTTGTCCTCCTACGAAAGAGCGCGCGGGATCCTGTTTTCGAGGGTGCATTCCAGGTTGACGGGGAGACTATTCAGATTCAGACGCAGCAACGGTGGGCATTGACTGCTCGGCCTGAGGATGTGGAGTTTTATGCTGGAGCGGAGGAGAAGATGGTTGCCTGGCGTGACGCGGATCAGGGAACGTTGGAGAAGCGAGTGTTGGCTGAGGACACGTGTTCTCTTCATGGTCTGGATGTGCTTGACAAGCGGTCCCGAGAAGGTTACACGCCCTCCTCCGAATCACCTTTCCTTGACATCAACCTCGACCTTGTAAAGCGTCAGTCAGACACCGGTAGCACTGGAACCGCTTTTTCCTACTCTCAGCTCCA
Source organism: Saitoella complicata NRRL Y-17804 (assembly GCF_001661265.1). Classification (NCBI taxonomy): domain Eukaryota; kingdom Fungi; phylum Ascomycota; class Saitoellomycetes; order Saitoellales; family Saitoellaceae; genus Saitoella; species Saitoella complicata. The sequence continues at coordinate 226,060 of NW_017567015.1, read as the reverse complement.
AAGCACCGTCGGTGAAACCACCGGATGTCCCACAAAACGTATGGTCGCCTACGTTGGTGCAGCAGCAGATTGCTCCTACACGACTCTCTACACCAACGAATCGTCTACCCGCCAGCACATCATCAACCTCTACAACACCGCCTCCCAACTCTACGAATCATCCTTCAACATCTCGCTTGGTTTGCTCAGTTTGACGGTCAGTTCGGCGGATTGTCCCACGACGGCTAGTTCGAGCGCGCAGTGGAACGTGGAGTGTTCGGATAGTGTGAGTATCGATGAGCGATTGAGCTTGTTCTCGGAGTGGAGAGGTGACAGCTCGAGGAGCGGTGACGGAATCGCCGTGTGGACCTTGTTCACCACCTGTGATACCGGAGCAGAGGTTGGTGTCGCATGGGTTGGATCACTATGTCAAGGTACCGCCTCCGCATCCTCCGATAACGGGACGTTCTACTCAGGCGCGAGTGTCGTGGCGTCGAGTACGCAAGAATGGAAGGTCCTCGCACACGAAGTCGGGCATGTCTTCGGTGCCGTACACGATTGTACATCGAGCACATGTGGTGGATCCACCGTCTGTTGTCCTCTGAGTTCAAGCACCTGCTCCGCTAATGGTGCATACATCATGAACCCCTCCACCAGTACCAACACGAATGCGGATACCTTCTCACCTTGCTCGATTGGAAATGTTTGTAGTGCCATGCTCAGGTCTATCACGGATTCCTCGTGTCTGGTGAGTAACCAGAACGTCACCCTCATCACCTCTGGCGAATGTGGAAATGGAATTGTGGAGGATGGGGAGGACTGTGATTGTGGTGGTGAAGCTGGGTGTGGAGACAATACTTGTTGCGATCCCACGACTTGCAAGTTCATCAACAACGCGGTATGTGACGACGCGAACGAGGCATGCTGTACCAATTGTCAGTTCTCATCGAGTACGACTGTGTGTCGTGCCTCGATTGGAGAGTGCGATTACGCGGAGTACTGTCCCGGAAACTCAAGTTCGTGCCCGAGTGACAGGTTCAAGGATAACGGAGATTCGTGTGGTAACTCCAGCCAAGGACTTGCCTGTGCCTCGGGCGTATGCACGAGTCGCGACTTGCAATGTCAGCAGGCAAACATCACTGGTACGATTGGCGAAGCATGCAGTGTCAGCTACAACCCTTGTCTGCTTTCTTGCTACTCCAGCCAGGACTCAAACACCTGTGTCCTTAACAACCAGTACTTCATCGCCGGTACCTCCTGTGGGTCAGGCGGCTACTGCTCCGGCGGTCAATGTGTTGGACAATCCGAGTTTGGTGATGTCGGGTCTTGGGTCGACAGGCACAAGAGTGTGGTGATTATCATCGCGTCCGTGATTGGAGGGCTGATCATCGCCACTATTGTTGCGGGATGTTTGAGGCGGAAGATCATGGCGAGTAGGGCGAAGAGGATGGCAGCTGTGCAGACGGCTGCGATGCCGATGAATACGTATCCGGTTCAGCAGCAGGGCTGGCAGCCGCAGGCTGGGTACAGTGATGTGCCGCAGAATGGTGGTGGATACTACCCACGGTACTCTGTGCCGCCGAGTTTGCCTCCGCCGGCGTATCACCGTTAAACACCTTTATTTCAGTTTTAGGTAGCTATTTATACTTTTTGGACTTTCTTGGGATACGTCTTGGATAAAGTCAGGTCAACGAATACGGCGTAGCATATCGGAGCAAAATGAACATGACTTCATTCGGTTTGGAAACACGTTTTCTATCGTACATTATTCGTTCGGTATCCTCAAGGTATATCGTTTCCCCATGGTATTGGTATATTGCAAGATGCTCAAATCCACTAACGTGATAACTGTCGTGACTCTACTGCGGAGTGGAAGCTCCTGCCATACCTGGTAGGCGGATGCCCTGGGGGATGGTCATTGCCCGGCGGCCAAAGTTCTCGTCGAGGTCCTGTGAGAGAGGTTAGCAATGACCATATCATCGTGGCGTACTTCTTACCAAAATCATCTTAAGCGCGTTCTTCGACCTGAGGTACGGCAAAGACGGTACATGCGACTTCTTCCTATCCTCCTCACCCGCCGCACTGATCTGCAACGCAGACTCAGAGTGAGCGGTACTTCCTGGCATTGGCAACAAACGCTGCAAGAACTCGTATGCGGCGAGGGTACATCCGAACTGTGGCGACGAACGGAGAATACGTGCCGGGCCACCCTTGAACAAAGCCTTGAAACCCTCTTCACGTACAATGGTGGTAGCGGCGTGGTGAATGTTCCTGTAATGTGTCTGGCCCTTTCTCGACTCCGCTTGCAGACGGGTCTTGATGACATCTGCGGGGGTGGTGAGGTATGCTGCTGGCATACCCGCAATAGCACCAGCCATCAAGAGTTGAGGGATACTCAGCGTCTTTCCTGGTCGTTCGCCAAAGTAGTCCTTCTTCAAGTGAGCGTAGGTAGGGAAGTAAATGGCGCTGAAAGGGATATCACGCAACAAACATGCGGAAGCACCCTTGTAGAGACCCAACAGACCCAAGTTCCTGACGATCCAGGCAGCAGAGCGGCGAGGGACGTCGGAGGTCTTGGCAAGTTCACCTTGGATCTGGAGACGAATTTTGACGATTTCGAGAGGGTTGGTGAAGACCTGTATGCAGCGTTAGGACCTTCATGAGGCGACTTATCGACCCGCGAACATACCACTTGACATCCACCAGCCATAGCACCAGCCAAAATCTCCATGCGCAGCGCAATGTTACCATTATCATCCATCGCCTTTCCTCTCACCAAATCATTCACCGTCAACTTAATCGCCTTCTCAGGTGCAACACCGATCAACTGCGGTCCCAACCCACTATACAACCCGATCGCTCCCTCATTCCTGATAACCTTCCTGAAACAATCAAGGGAGTTCTTGTACATCAATTGACCCACCACGGCTGATCTCTGGTTCTGCATACGGGTCTTGACCAAGTCGATGGGGTAAACGACCGTGGCACCGATACCTCCTGCGACGGCACCGAGGGCGAAGTGGTGGACACTTTCCAGGATTTGAGTGAGGAAACTCCCGCTCTCGGTGGTCTTCTCCTTCAACTTGTGGATAGCGGCGACACCACGAATCTGCGCCTCGAGAGGCTCTTCCCATGCTGGGTCAATCACGCGGGAAAAGTCATCGAGACCAAGACGGGCAGCCGACGTCGCATCGGAATTAATACCGGCAAAGTGGAAGAGGATGTCAACTTCCATGGGGGAGAAGAGAGAGAAACGAGTGGTAAGTGCGGATTCGTTGAGGAAATCCTCTTTGCTGATTTTGCCGTCATGAGACTTAGTACATGCGTTCTGGACAATGCGGTCGATGACGTCCATTTCTGTATGAAGTTGAGTCAGTATATCACATAGGATATTCGATTACATCCATACCTCTGCAGACATTGTGGAAGGCACGGACATCGGAATACGAGATCTTCGCGCCAGGTGAAAGATCACACAGAGTATGAAGGTTCTCCAACAGATTATCCGACAACTTATGCTTCGCCGTCTCGATGATAATCCTCTGGAACTCCCTCGGCTCGATATAACCGTCACCATCCTTGTCAAAGTAGTGGAACGCCTGTCGAATCCTCTCTCCCTGCAATCCCCTCAACATCTGTCCGAACTGGTGGTAAGTCATTGAATGTCTCGACTTCTTCTCTCCGATGTACAAACTCGCCCAATTACAGTCCCAGTTGAACGGTATCGCGTCAGAGCTCTTGTATTTGTCGTAGAGTTCTCGGAACTTGTGGTAGTCGACCTTACCATCCGGTCCGGGCTCGAAGAAGCGGAAAGCGATTTCATAGTCAGCATCGGCTTTTGAGAGAAGAGATTGGAAGTAGTGAAAGTCGTGGTGATTCACGAGGCCGGTACGAGAGCGATCTGCGATGCGGAAAAGAAGCGCGAATTGTTCGCGAGGGATCTTGCGGTAGTCTTCGTCGTCAGGAGCAATGGCATTGACCTGTTCGCAACACGTAAGCTGACAGCAGCAGCAATCACTGAGATGAACATACAAAGTCCATCTGAGTCATGTATTTCTCCCCATTCTTCTCCAAGGACGCATGCTTCTCAAAAGTCTGCTTCGTGTTCAAATGCGCATCTCCTCCCCACAGGGTGAACGGTTTACTGGCGAGCGTGGTAGCCATTGCGGGTATATGCGATGATCAGGTCCTGACAACCGTATAAATAACGACGAGCAGGACGTCCAATTGACCTGGATGAATGCGTTGGGGGAATGGATATGATCGGGGACCAGGTTGACTTCGTCGAGCTCAGGGTCTTCGTTGCTGCACGTCAGAACCGCGGAGAGAAGTGCGGGGAGCTTCAGGGGATCGCGATTCGCGGCTGCGCGAGGAAAGGGAAGAACCGGAGACGGGAATGAAAGCACATGACAACACATTTGTAAGCAATTTAAACCTCGGAAACGGCTGTTATTTGCTGTATGCTCATATTCTTCATATCGGGTTGCTGGATCGTTCACCTGATGGGCGGCGGGCCGGTTGTGGAGTAGGCCTGTTTGATCTTCGTGATCGGGAAAAGGTCCGCTACCGGTTCCGTGAGGTGCTCCACTTCTCCGGCGGCGTAAGAAAGCTTCCGTGTTGTGAGGTAATCTTCCAGGTTTTGGCGTGAACTTTCGAGATAAACTGTTGCGTGTGGGTCATGATCCGCTGAAGTGTTCCGTTAGAAATCATGTAGTTGTTACTGAACAACTAGCTCCTCCGTGTTCCCACGCCTTTCACGACATCGCATGTTTTGAGAGCACAACCTCTTTACCAACATATTTCTGCATTTGAGATGGTTCTTTGAGCGACGCACTGAAAAGAGAAGAGTGTCTATTGAAGCCATGTATCCATAACCCATGCCATAACCCGTGAACCCTAACAGTAGCCATACCCATCTAAACCATTACAACCTATAACGCCCAGCGAACTCATATCGTACCGCTTCTAAATCCACGCAAACTGCTCCTGCACCTCATCCCCACCCTCCACAACCGCAACACCTCCCCTCATTCCCGCACCCCTAACAAACACCCAACTCCTCCCCAACGTACAAACACCCTCCAACCCCACACACCTCTCCCCCATCCCCTCCAACCACGGCCTCGCCGCCGTCACCCGATCCAAACAATGTTCCGAACTCCACCAGCAAAGCGTCATACACGTCGTCCGAATGTTCAACCACCGCAGCAACTTGAACTTGGAGAGTGAGAGAACGAATTTTTGGCGTTGGTCGACGTGGCAGTCAGCGTCGGTGGAGAGGTGGGTTAGGTGCGGGAAGATGGCGCGGATGGAGTCAATGACGGAGGAGTTGACGGTTTTGAGGCCGACGTGGAGGCGGCGAAGGGAGTTGCGGAGGGGGGAGGAGGGGGTGATGCGCCAGGCGATATCTTCCCATGTCGGCTGTGCGTGTTGCGAGAACGCCTGCAAACTCAACTGGCGGAGCGGCAACGTCTGTGAGAGAGACATGATGGATGTGTACTGTTTCAGCGCACTCGCTTCATCGGCAAATTGAACACAGCACGAGAGCGACTCGAGGGAGGAGAAAGGCGAGCGTTCGTTGGTGTGAAAGAGCCACTCCGTCATGGCCTCCGCCTCGGGACGTTCGTGAAGTGTAGAGAACCTCAGACTTCGGATGTTGTGCGGGTGGGCGAGTAATTTGGCCAGGGCGCGAACGCTGAAGAGCATGTTGTGTAGCGTGAGAGTCTGAAGTTCCTCGAAGGAATGGTCGACGAGGTCAGCAATAACGTCAATAGCGACGCTGGAGGAGTGAAAAACAGACAAGTGCTGAAGGCCCGGAGAAGCGTTGATGACTTCAAGCACGCTCTCGTTGAACTGTGCGCTGCCGGACTCGTCGCAACCACTCAACTTGAATGTGCGCAAGTTCGAAAGTCGGTTCATCCCAACCAGCTTCTCCGGATCACGTCCCTTGAGGTCAAAAATGACGTCCCTTAACCTCGGACACCTCTCACGAAGGATGTCAAACAGCGTCGTGATATCAACGTTCGTCCCCTGCCATAGCACCGTCTGCAACATCGGCATATTCAACACCGCAGCCGCAACAAGCAAATGATTCTCCGCGCTCGAAGTTCTCTGAAACCCAAACTCGGTCTCCGCACCCATAAACCTGAGTATCCTCACCCCCTGCCCAACCCTCGCATCCTCCACGATCTGCCTCAACACCTCATAACTCCTCCCACCCTCAAACATTGTCTTCCAATCCACCACCAGACGCGAGTGCAACACCTCCGTCCCCGCCGCATACAACCGACGCGACGCGAGGTTCCATGATCTCAAGGAACGCGTATCGAGGCTCTTCGCGACGAGGTGAAGGAGCTCGAGTGGGAGATCGGTAAGGATGGGTGGGGTATATACCGATGTTTTCGTGAACTCGAGGGCCGGGAAGGGAGTCAGTCGAAGGAACCTGACCGACCGCGAATGACGTCGGTCGGGGAGGCCGGGCATGTATATTGATCAAGAAGGGTCCAGAAAATATGTGATACTGTCGCGGATCAGCACGGCTCGTAGCATACATCCCGAGGGAACGTACAGCGAAAAGAACAAGAGCAACAAGCAAGAAATACGGATGGTTAAGGAATAGAAGTGGTAGAGGTGGTGGTTAAGAATACAAACACAACAGAAAAGGCGAGTGAGACAAGGGGGTAGGTAGGGTTATCGTAGCCGCGAATCTGCCGCAGCAAAGAATGGGTATGTAGCGTAGATTTCCCGATCCGGTAGAGTACTGCTCACTAGCCACATCGCACGGCCACAACACCGTACGTACGTCGAAGCTGGGGGCCTCGGAGCGGGATCGGTAATTACGCGTGAGGAATACAGTAACGATGAATCAGCAACAAGAGCAGCCTCAGCCTCAGCAACAGCGCCAACAGCAACAAGGGCCAGACGCTGCGCTCTTGGCATCAAATATCTTCACCACATCAGCATCTCTACTGGAATGTGTGGACAGTGAGTCTATCTATACGTCGATCCAGACAGATCTGCCTAGCTAAACACTCTGCGCGCGTGAAGAGAAGCTCGTTGTCGTTTTGCGCGATGGGAGGAAGTTGATTGGTGTCCTGAGGTCGTTTGATCAATATGGTATGATCTGTTCGCCCTGATGGGGTTGATGAAGTGTTGATGGTGGTGTGTGCAGCGAACTTGGTGTTGACGGATACGACTGAGCGGATACACTATGCCGACGTCTACGGTGACATCCCTCGAGGCGTATTCATCGTCCGCGGAGAAAATGTCGTGCTACTAGGCGAAATCGTACGTCCCTGCCCCTCCCCATTTCCCCAAATTTAACGTGCTAATATCACGGACAGGACCTCGACAAAGAAGACACCGTCCCCCTGCGGGAAGTACCAGTCGAACAAGTCTTCGCCCTGCAACAACAAGAAAAGGAAGCGAGGGTCGCGAAGGAGAAGTCACGGAACAGGGTTTTGCATGATCTTGGGTTCTCGGTTGATTGGAGTAGGGATGACATGTACTAAACCCTTGCGGTTCATTGATATGTTCTCGTTGATACCCTGAGCCTCTTCTTGAGAGCTATGCTTTGCTGCCGACTTAGTGCAGCCGTCCGATGGACATGAGAGAGAGAAAATGAAAGAACATGATGCAACCACTCGCAATGTCAAGATCTCGTGTAATACTTCATCCCGAGCCAATTCACTACAACCCAGACCCAAACCACAGCACCCGTCAACACCACCAAATGCGTCCAATATCTCTCCATAGGAAAGCCCCAGTCATCCTTTGAAATATCTTGTGCGGATGTCTGTACACTCAATTAGCTCCTGCGCAAACATAAAACGCATACTGAACGTACCGAGCCGTAAAGTACCCAATCCCAAACGCCGAATACTCCGCCAATGCCAAGCAAAAAGGTGACCCAAGTCAATACCAATAGTACCCAGCCCCATGTTACTGTCAACTCCTCATCCGGGAGGCGCCGTGGACTTGTTGGGCGGGCGGGCTGCTGAGGTGGTGGTGCATTCATCTCATCATCAATCTCAACTTCAATTGCGAAAAGACAGAAGACCTCGTCGAGAAAAGGAGGGTATGGGTTGGGGGGGGGGGGGGGGGGGGGT